>NC_090767.1:28943826-28947176 GCF_036898095.1 Palaemon carinicauda
AATGATTAAAAAAAGTGCAAACTATCAAAATGGCCAATTCAAAAGACTTCAGAAAGGGCACAAATCTAATTACCAAGGTTTCCTTGAAAACCAGTCCAATAGGTATTTCACATACACATAAGAAACGTATGTAATATGAATTTACACAATATACAGGCACTCCATACGCGAAGTCATCTTGTTATAACCTCGTACCATCATACCTGCTTTGGCTTCAAGTCATTCCACTGGAATGAGTCTTCCTTCATCTTTTTAGTATGGGACTTTAAACGATAACAAACACCGGAAATATGTAATATGGTAAGATATCATTATAGCTTTAAACTCTTATATAATACACAAACATGCATATACTTTTAATGAGAGTAAAACGACAAAGCTAAGTTATGCACCATCTCATGGATATCTACGTAAAGTATCTTAATTATATTCGTCCTGAATAATGTTCTCATACTCTGGCATTTACGATGCCTTGGGCATTTTCTGGCAGGAGTGGGAATGATTTAGGATGCAGCAAAGGACATTAAGCCCTTTGAAGATTACTCCTTCAGAAAAAAAAAATAATAAAACTAAGATAGTTGATCCGGAGAATTTTACACAATGGTCGACATCTCATATGGCAAAATAAATAATTATAATTCGACACAAAACACGTCACCCCATTTCTTAATAAATGTTCTTTTATTTCTTAGCTTTTACCTTTGCCTCAGATGAATTTACATCGGCCCTTTTTGGATGAAGCAAAGAAAATAGATAGATAGTGATAATATTATGAAATTTATCAATAAGAGGGATTACAATTATCCTTATCAGTTGTGTTGTTATCACACATACACACACCTACCCTAGACATGAATAAAGACATGTCTGAGGCCGTTGTCCTGCAATGAACCAGATACGGCTGCATTTGTTGTTATGTGTGAGTGTGTGTGTTTTCATATCAAGCCAAAATAAACGCATAAACATTGAATCTACTTTGGGAGTAACTTAACTAGCCCTTGCTTCAACCTGGATTGGAACCTATACAATGACATATGCTACCCTATTATCAAGAGGAATGCCACGAGATGCATCTTCTGCTGTACATATAATTCAGGTTCTGTATTTGCAATCAAAATCATCTAATGTTCTCTACGGTATTCAAGTGGTAAGCTAGTGAACCACGGCCATTAATGATATATTTAGAACAATTCACAAGTGGATTTCAAAGCAAATCAAAAGAAAAGAATGAATTCTTAATTTGCATAAAAAGGTAAAATTCAATCACTGCTAGACGTCATTAATACTGAAGGAATTTTTTTTTTTTTTTTTTTTTTTTTTTTTTTCATTCTGGCAGTCACCGAATTCCGGTTAGGTCTGATTTCCTCCCAACCACTGAAGAAAAATGTCCATGGAATGTCTCCTCACGATTTCCATTACCCATCAAAGGTTTCCTGAATTGAATTTATTCCCGAAATACGTCAGATACCCTTTTCCTCCGCACTTGGAAAACCCGAAAAAAGGGAATAAAGAAAAAAAATCTGAACAGAAATTTTTAAAGATGGGAGACATTTTTTATTTATTTATTTAAAGACAAGTAGAAAGAGCATTCAGAGAAATCAAACCTTCGCAAATGAAGATGGTCAACATTCTACTAAAGTCTACGGACCAAGTTTTCCCTTTTTCTTATGTCAACCATCAATGAATCTACTGGAGGCTATAACAACAACAAAAATAATCACAATAGCGATACTGATCCGGGTCACCTTACAAATTGAATGGGCTCTTTTGGAGCATAATACCTATCCGTTGTTGAAATCTGGAAGTAATCCTGCTAAAAGTTTATTTAATAAATGAACGCAGTTGACAATATAATCTCCTTGGCGGAAATAAAAATGGTCTCATATAAACCAACTTGAAGTAGGACACCGCCCCCCAACCCTCTCAAATACTATTACTATACTCGATTGCAAAACCAAATAATTTTGTTTTTTCTTAAATACAAACTACAATACTCTTGAAATATATTACTATTAAATTGCAATGAAGGATTTAAATATACACGTATATCAACATGGCATATAAAACTATACAAATAACACATTAATTGTTAAAAACTTTTAGTTTGGTTTGTAATTCCATAAAAGCATATATATCAAAATAAAAAAAAAATATATCAAAAGATATTTCTTAGCAACGTCATGAAATGTCTAAGTACACAGGAATCCTATCACTTAAACCACAGAAATCGAACCGATAAAATAAGAACAATTGAATCACACACGTCCAGCATTCTTTTCAAAACCACTGAACTGCATTTCCAGGGACCTTTTGCATCTCACCCTACGGGGCAATTTCCTCCATTTACTACCATCATTATTACTAGTGTACGGGACCCGTCAAAAATGGTGGCTTATGATTAGATAGATAACCATACACACAGATCCAACCCTTCCCACACCTTCCATCCCTCTCCCGATACCCGAAGGACAGGAAGAGACGGTGGAGTCGTACTTTGACAATGCTGCTCAGGGTGACATGAAATCAATAAATAAATAAATAAATAAATAAATAAAGAAATAAATTATTATATACATATCTAAGTATGTATATATATATATATATATATATATATATATATATGTGTGTGTGTATATATATACATGTATATATATATATATATATATATATATATATATATATATATATATATATATACATGTATATATAATCCAGACACTAGTTCTTTATCATATACGGGAGATTATCATTACTAGCTAAGCTACAACGCTAGTTCAAAAAGAAGAATGCAACAAGCCCAAGGGCTCCAACAAGAAAAATAGCTTAGTTACGAAAGGAAATAAGCAAATAAATAAACTTATACGAGAAGTGATGAATAACAACTATAAAATATTATAAGACCGATAACAAAGTTAAAATAAATTTGTCATATGTAACCTATGAACAGAGCTATTAAAATATTCACTACAAGTTTCAACTTCTGGTGTTTCACTGCTTCAATTGCCTCATCAGAAAGATCAGTCCACAATCTGGTAACAGCTGGAATAAAATTTCTAGAATACGTGCAGTGGTGAGACTTATGATGGAGAAGGCAAGCCTGTTAGGATTAACTGCATAACTAGAACTACATTCAGGATTGTATATGTATCGTCTGGGAAGATCTGAATGCAAAGGATGGTCATATTTATGAAAGATCTTATGTAACATATGAATAAAGAACTAACTGAACAACGGTGCCAAAGATTCATATCAAGATGAGGAATAAGAAATCTAATAGATCGCAAGTTTTTGTCCAAAAAATGAAGATGAAAGTCAACAGCTGAAGACCAGACAGGAAAATAATGCTCAAA
>NC_090767.1:28952676-28972676 GCF_036898095.1 Palaemon carinicauda
CAAAATGGTTCCGACCCAGAAATGTCTTTAACCTTTTTGAAAAATAAGAGGAATGAAACAGCCCACAATCCGAGAATTGACAGAGGATGGTGTAGTCTCATAATAAATTAATTATATGAACTTACAATAAAAATTCAAGGGAGCTTAAAACTTGTTGTGCTCGGGTATGTAGTAAACCCTGAGGATAAAGAAGAAATCGAGAGAGAAATGGACAGAGATTTTGATGATACCCGACAGATGATCAATGAGATAGGAAAGCGAGGGATAGGAGCCGAGGTCTTTGATGAATATCAAAGGGAAATTGACTTCACCAAAAAGAAGAAGTTATTGGAAGAAGAAGGCTTCGATTGTTTGAAGAACATTCTTCAAAAATTTAAAAGCATTAATCCTCTCAACCTGATAACAGGAACCTCTTCTAACCCCAACATACCAGTAGAGAAGATTTACACAGAAATGAAGCTAGAAGGGGAAAGTGGCCACTCTAGTGTTCCTATAGAGGAGATACTGAATCACGTACCTCATTATGATCACAGTCAACTCTTACTGATCAAGGGAATGGCAGGTATGGGGAAAACCACACTGGTCAAGAAGATCATTTCTGACTGGCTCAGTAAGAAGGATGACATCAAAGGCCTTAGTGACTTTGCCATACTTTTGTATGTAGAATGCAGGGATTCCATTGAATCTTTTAACCCTGGATAGGTACGATGGGTCGTTCGCGACCCCGAGCGTCAAAAAAAACAGGTTTTTCTCACGTGACTCACCCCCGTGACTGAATTTGTGGGTGATCGACCTGCAGGAGGTGTCTCCCCTACACGCTCTAGTAGTGTCCAGATGTGCATTGCTGTAGCTGTACTCCTTCCCCGATTTCTGAGACGCATCGGGGTCGAGCGCGACCGAGTTTACCCTTCTAAGGTAGTTTGCATAATTATCAAAGTTATTACGTATTATGAAATTGTCGTAGAATGGTGCAACTTGTATAGGTTATCAGTTGTGGAAAGTCTTGGTGGATTGTTTGGCTACCATGTGCATGATTTTTTTTTTAGTTAAAATGTCGTTCATCACCACGAGGACCATTTTACCGCGAGTGCCCCTTTTTCATTTTTTTTCATTTTTTTGCCAAGTCATTTTTCCGTAACATATTGCCAAATAGTGTCGTAAAACTTTTGCTTGTTTAGTGTTGGAAAGTGTGTCTAGATGATCTGGCTACCCATGCATGACTTTGTTTTTGTCAGATACGACGTAGTTATTGGTATATTGGGTATTTAACTGCGGTTACCAATTTCTGTTTTTTTTTTCAATATTTGTAAAAATTACTACGTAGTAAGGAATTGCCGTATATTATTCATTTTTTTTTTCATGTTTATGTGTTAGAAAGTGTGCCTTGATGGTTGGGCTAACATGTGCATGTCTTTTTTTTTATCTGAGATGCCGTATATTAGAATGTCGGGCATTTTACCGCGAGTACCCCTTTTTCATTTTTTTTCATTTTTTTGCCAAGTCTTTTTTCCGTAAGATATTGCGAAATAGTGTCGTAAAACTTTTGCTTTTTTAGTGTTGGAAAGTGTGTCTAGATGATCTGGCTACCCATGCGTGATTTTGTTTTTGTCAGATACGACGTAGTTATTGGTATATTGGGTATTTAAATGCGGTTGCCAATTTCTGTTTTTTTTCAATATTTGTAAAAATTTACTACGTAGTAAGGAATTGCCGTATATTATTGATTTTTTTTTCATGTTTATGTGTTAGAAAGTGTGCCTTGATGGTTGGGCTAACACGTGCATGTCTTTTTTTTTATCTGAGATGCCGTTTATTAGAATGTTGGGCATTTTTCCGCGAGTGCCCCTTTTTATTTGTTTTGCATTTTTTTGCTTAGTCATGTTACCGTAAGGAATTGGCAAGTAGTGTCGCAAAACTTTTATTTTTATAGTGTTGGAAAGTGTTTCTAGATGATCTGGCTACCCATGCCTATTTTTTTTTAGCCAGATATGGCGTATATATAAGTATGTGTTCGATTTTCCTGTGATTGCTATTTTTTCGTTTTTTCCCATTTCTTTCAAAATTACTACGTACTAAGGAACTATCACAGAGTAATGATTCATTTATATGTTTATTTGTCGGAAAATGTGCCTTGATGGTTTGCCTAGCACGTGGCTGAAATTTTTTTTTTCTGAAATGCCGTATATTAGAATGGCCATTTTTCCACAAGTGCCCCTTTTTATTTGTTTTGCATTTTTTTGCTTAGTCATGTTACCGTAAGGAATTGGCAAGTAGTGTCGCAAAACTTATAATTTTATAGTGTTGGAAAGTGTTTTTAGATGATCTGGCTACCCATGCCTATCTTTTTTTTTTAGCCAGATATGGCGTATATATAGGTATGTGTTCGATTTTCCTGTGATTGCCATTTTTTCGTTTTTTCCCATTTCTTTCAAAATTACTACGTACTAAGGAACTATCACAGAGTAATGATTCATTTAGATGTTTATTTGTCGGAAAATGTGCCTTGATTGTTTGCCTAGCACGTGGCTGAATTTTTTTTTTCTGAAATGCCGTATATTAGAATGTTAGCCATTTTTCCGCGAGTGCCCCTTTTTATTTGTTTTGCATTTTTTCGCTTAGACATGTTACCGTAAGGAATTGGCAAGTAGTGTCACAAAACTTATATTTTTATAGTGTTGGAAAGTGTTTCTAGATGATCTGGCTACCCATGCCTATCTTTTTTTTAGCCAGATATGGCGTATATATAGGTATGTGTTCGATTTTCCGGTGATTGCTATTTTTTCGTTTTTTCCCAATTCTTTCAAAATTACTAAGTACTAAGGAACTATCACAGAGTAATGATTCCTCTAGATGTTTATTTGTCGGAAAATTTTGTTTACTTTTTTTTTTGATTGAATATCATCAAATTTTTTTAGCTAAAATATTATATTGTTTTAAATTTTTTTTATTTTTCGATTTTATTTCCCTTCAAAAAAATTTTTTTGGGTCAGAATTTTAATTTTATAGTCGTAAAATAATCGACAATTATCCAGCAACCCACCATACAATTTTTTTGCATATCCAATAATGATTAGATTAGTAAATAACACCTTGAAATTGACATACCCTTCCTACATTTCAAGTGGCAGATTAGGGAGTCTGAGTCAGTGTGGTTGGCGGCCATTTTGTGGACATATCCGAAGCGTAAGCTGCCCTATCTATATATATTCTTGTTCCCTATAGAATTTGTGATATTTTGGTATATTTTTACCTGCATAAATATCATATTATATATTAAATATATGTATTTTTTTACGAAATTTCTAAGTACTCAAAAAATTACCTTTAGATATGGCCCCTGATATAAATGTAATTTACAAAATAATGAAGATTTTTTTACATATTTCTATTTTAGGATAACATATGTTTATTCCCTAAAAAAATTAGCCACTTCCTATTTCATTTGGGTACCCAAAAAAATTCATGAAATTTGGACAAATTTTTTTGGCCAAAAAAAGTTACCCTTTTTTTCTCATTTCAGATCTTCACCTCCATGGGTCTGACTTCATCCAAAATACATCAAGATGTGTCCTAAACATTCAAGAATCAATTCCTAAAAGGATTTGTGTATATATGTATAAACTTTTTTTTATGAATTTTTATGTCAGGTCTTTTTTTTTCTACTTAATTTTTTAAAATATTTATAATAAATAGTTTTTCTGCAGATGAGTAGTATTTATCTTTACAGTTGTTTTAAGCATTCATTGAAGTTTTTTTTTGGCAAAAGAAAAAAGGAGGTTACTGCAAAAACTGATTTTTCAAGAATTTTTTTTTGGCGTCGGGGTCGTTCGCGTCCGAGTATACCCTTAATGGGGTGTCCGAGGAGCGTACCTATCCAGGGTTAAAGACTTGTTAGTGACGTATTTTGGAGACGATCACCAGAAATTCCAAGGTAATGAAATTATTGATGTGTGTTTGGCTTACAAATGTCTACTCATCATTGATGGGTACGATGAAATGAATGATAAATCATCAAAATTATTCCTAGAAGTTTTGACCCTGAAGAAATCCCGCAAAATTAGTGTTATTGTGACAACCAGACCTGAATTTGAGGAGAGATTCAACAATCAGGTGAAATCTGATTACACAACTGTGGCTACAATTAGTTTTGAGGGAATTCCAAAGGAGAAGAGAGAAGAGTTTGTAAGCAAGTATTATGCAGTATTGGGGTCAGACAATTCTCCTCTGCAATCATTAGATGAACTGTTACAGTATCTGAGGAAAACAATGCACAGTATGCATGAGGTCTGGGGACTACCCTTAAATCTCGCTCTTTTAACAGTTCTGTGGATGATTAAACCAGAGGTTATAAGCAACATCACCACTGAAGCTGAGCTCTACTGGCAATTTTACCTTTTGTCTTGCTCAAAATTAAAGGAGCGTTTGGCGAAGAACTTCGACACAGCTCATTTCTCACCAAGAAAATTGCTGTATAAAATGCAGGAGTTTATTGAAAAACTGTGTCATGAATCATTCAGAGCATTACAAAGAGATGAAATCAATATTCCAGAATCCACCATCAAATATCTGTCTGCCTTTTGTTATAGTTTGGGATTGCCAGCCGAAGAGCTAACTGGCGCCTTCCTGAAGAAAGTGACCACTTCCCAGGGCTCCTTTCTTTACAGTTTCCCTCATAAAGGGATGATGGAATTCATGGCAGCTCTGTCTTTCCCTATGAAATTGACAAACCAATGCTGGGGCCAATCTGTAAACACAGCCACACCTACAAAGATCTTTGAAATGCTTCTTGGAGGGAGTCTCCCTGAAAACCTTCACAAATATCAAAATATGCTGATACATATGATCAGCCTATTGCATATGGGTGACGGGGACGAGATGAAGGTGTCAGAAGATGCCAAGATTGAGGCACTGGAACTCCTAGTAAGGTCAGGAGTGAACGACAAACGCTCTGTGCTAAGAGTCTTGAAGAATATCAAATGTGATCATTCTTCTTCAAGATGGATAGCACAGAGGTTCGAGTTGTTTGATGAGGACACCTTTATTGAAGATCATACAATTGATGCGTACATTGCCCTCCTTAGAGCCACAGACGCCCCTCTCCCAAACAGAGAGGAAATTAATATCACAATAGAACTCAATGACAATGATGGGTTAGTTGAACTACAAAGGCAACTTTGCCGGCATCTCATCAACCCATCATGGATAGAACTGAATAACCATTTGGAAGGAGATTCAGAGCCGACCGTAGAAGAGAGAGAGTCAATCAAGAATCTACTCACCAATGAGTAAGTTATTATTATTTGACAGTTATTTTGAACATTATAAAGATACATATAATAAACAAATATCTCTATAACAATACACTGGTACATGTTCATACATACAAACATATGCAAATGCACACACATATAGGCCTACTAATAAAGAGAGAGAGAGAGAGAGAGAGAGAGAGAGAGAGAGAGAGAGAGAGAGAGAGAGAGTCACAACGTTTAGTATAACAATCAACTTGAGTCTTGTAAACAATATATTTTATATTGTCAGTATCATCATTATCATCATTGTCACAATTAGACTCATAATAAATCGGCTAAACATCAAAAAGTCCAGATTTTACTTTCTCATTTTTCGGTAATATCAATTTCCATAATTTACGAAATTACTCTTTTTCACTTTTCGTTTTCGTTGCCATCATTATCATTATCATCATCATCATTATCATTATCATCATCATCATCATCATAATCATCATCATTATCAACTTTATAATAAAATTCCCAATCAAATCCAATAACTTTCTTTCTTTCTTTTCTTTTCTTCTCTTTGGAACAGTTGTGAGTATTACGAAGGCATCTGGGACCCAATGTTCCAAATCCCTCCAAATATTGAATGGCTCGCTGTCAGGTTCAAGGACCATCCCAGCCTCGACGCCTTCTGTCAATCTTTGGAAAAGGCAAAAAAGATTCATTATTTAGGTAAGTAATAATAATATAATTTTCTGTCTCTTTCCTCCGAGGGACATTACAATACCTGGCCTCCTTTCCCTCATCCTCATCCTGTCATTCAGTCTGTTAATATCGTTGTTATCATTATCAATATCATTGTTAACATCATTATTATCATCATTATTACTCTATAGATGTAGAACATTATATTCAGAGGTCTCAATCAGGTTTTATTTCCACAAAAATAAAATATTATTTTCATCTGATTTGAATTTTATATAAAAGTTTTCAAGGTTAAGTTTCAATTTCTTTCTTTCCATATATTAAAAGGAAATGTCTCATTTCTATGGCATTGATTTCATTAATAATGATAGAAATGAATCATTGTGATCATGATTGTAATGAATAGGAAACTGATAAAAGCACCAGCAATAGTCAAACACGTCTCCTCCTGACTCCGCCTCCTTCCTTCGCTGATTGGTTCTCTACGAGGATGTGGGCGGAGTTATCCGAACGGGAGAACCAATCAGCAAAAGGAAAGTGAAAAGGTTTCTGCCAATTATATTGGGTCAATAAAATGAAGCTGAGTTATTATTGGCTGAGGTGATTTAGATAGTTCATAATGTGAGAGTTTCATGAGGAGACTGATGACATTCCTTATGCGAGCGGCTACAATGCTCGCGTGCACACACACATTAACGCAACCTCCCAGACACACTGTCCGACATTGTTTAGTTCTTTTGCCTCCAAATTCGTTATTATTATTATTTTTATTATTATCATTATTATTATCATTATTATTATTATTCCCATCTGACCTTTTCCTATAGAATCTTAAGAAAAAAACACACAAAAAATGTTCAGTTTTGATTATCATTTTTCTCAACGTTCTTCTTCTTCTTCTCCTTCTTCTTTTTCTTCCTCTTCTTCTTATTCTTCTTCTTTCTCTTTCAGATATTCGCTTCAGTGTCAACGACGTCAGCAGCGTCAGTCGCCCCATCCCTTTCTTGGGGAAGAATCCTTATGTCTATGTCGATGTCCGTGTCTATGTCAGGGACGTCAAGGAAGAAGACATCGAGAAGGTTGGGGACATCCTTCGGACATTGCAACCACAGGATGCAAGGAGGTGAGGAGATATCATCCCTTATAAGAGAGAGAGAGAGAGAGAGAGAGAGAGAGAGAGAGAGAGAGTATTATCATTATATTATATTATTATATTATTCATTATTGAGTTTACCTAATACTCTGAGAAAATAGGCCTATGTCCTGTCAAAATAGATATGGATATATATATATATATATATATATATATATATATATATATATATATATATATATATATATATATATATATATATATATATATATGTGTGTGTGTGTGTGTGTGTGTGTGTGTGTGTGAAAGGGTACTATCCGTAGGCCGACAATGTACGTGGAAATCCCATATAATAGAATGCATCGAGGGAAGTTGGTATTCCTCGTTGCTCTCTCTTTTTTTTTATTCTATTATTAGGAACACACACACACACTCCCTCACTCACCCTCCCGCTCTCTCTTTCTCTCCATTGTTACTCGGTCAAGAAAACAATTGCTGTGTGTGTTCACTTGCGTGTGTGTGTGCGTGTGTGTGTGCGTGAGTATGTGTCTGAATGCACATGTCCATCTTAACGAAACAAGATAACAATAAAAGCATAAGATAATGAATAAATGTGGATGACATCATTTCCTTTCTTCTTTTCATTTCATTTCATCCCATTTTATTCCTTTCCTTCTTCTTCCCAACAGATCGTTCGGGTCAATCGGTTTTCCTCTGTGTTCCCTGGGGAGGACGAGGAGCCCTGAGGTCATCCTCAGACTCCTCGCCTCCTTGAAGGGAGTCAGGGTGAGAGACGATATCGTGTTCCCAGGAGAAGAACGACCAAATGACGAAGCCTTAGTCAGAGAGATGGATCCTAAGGCAAAGGAATCCACCGGATGTAGATTCGGTGTTGACTGGTGAGTTTGCTTCTTCTTTTTATACTTCTTCTTCATATGTGTTGTGCGATCTCTCTCTCTCTCTCTCTCTCTCTCTCTCTCTCTCTCTCTCTCTCTCTCTCTCTCTCTCTCTCTCTCACTTTTCCACCAAAGTTCCAAACCTTTCAGTAGGTGATGAGCCAGGATAAATAAACTGTATTCACTATAGGCCTAGTTTCAAAATTTTATTCCTTTACGATTTTGCTTTTGCTTTTTTATTATTAGTTATTATTTTTAAGACGCTTCATATATATATACATATATATATATATATATATATATATATATATATATATATACATATATATATATATATATATATATATATATATATATATATATATATATATATATATATATATGTATATATATATATATATATATATATATATATATATATATATATATATATATATATATATATATATATATATATATATATATATATATATATATATATATATATATATATATATACGTATATATATAAATATATATATATATATATATATATATATATATATACACACATATATATATATATATATATATATATATATATATATATATATATATATATATATATATATATATATATATATATATATATATATATATATATATACAGAGAGAGAGAGAGAGAGAGAGAGAGAGAGAGAGAGAGTTATGTATAGCAATTTCCATCTTATTATTGTATCCGTTTAAATTATCAGAATTTCATGTTCCCTTCAATTATCTCCCCATTGCCTTCAACTCATCCTATTCTTCTTCTGCCTTTCCTTTATTATAATTATTACTCCTCTCTATAATGAATAGAATAATAGAATAATCATCGCCTATGTTTTATTATCATCAGCTTTTGTGTTTATTCATTGCATTTATCCAATATCTTTTTCTCAATGGTGTTGTCTTCTTTGCTTGTCAGGTCACATTACCTTCAGTAAAAATCGCTGGGGAAGAAGAAGGAAAAGAAGAAGAAGAAGAAGGAGAAGAAGAAGACGTTCATCAGAGTTAATTCTTCAACTACAGATGCTTTTTTTATCTCACTATAAATTCAAATCACCAAATTAAAATTCATTATCACAATCTATCCCTAAATGATCAAAATAGTGTTACAATACCAATAAGGGATTCATGGTAATCTATAATGATTAGATTATAAAATTCACTTTCAGATTATAAAGGTAATTTCTGTAAAGGATTCTGATATGTGACATTGAAAAGAGGTGACGTAAATTGTGTTGTCCAGGGAACATGGTAAGGAGAAGATTAGCCTTCTGGCGCCAAGATATAAAAAAAACTCCCGTTTCAAACTTACTGCTATAACGTGTACGGCTGCTCGCTATGGGCAAACTATACGCGTGAATCGATGAGACCTATCACAGTCATTCACAATGATATCCTAAGACGCCTCACTAATACCCCGAGGCACCATTCAGCTCCAGTGATGTTTGTTAAAAATAGACTGGATAAACTAAAAACCGTCATTCGACGTTCTATAGTAAGTCTCACCTCCCGCCTACGTTCTAGTGAAAATCCTCATTCAAAATGTGTTTGCAAGTGCTGCTAGAATAAAATCCAAAATGTGGGAAACCTGGAGTAGGGAAGCGTCAGTGCAATGAATTGTATTTACTAATCTCTGTTGTTGTGGCTCTGCAAAATCTTCATCACTAAATAACATTGGAATAATATCCAGTAATGGTATGATAACGTGTTTTATTATATTATATCTTTACTGTCTGGAAGTCCTGCTGTTATCATCATTATTATTAAGCAATAATGCTACTATGATTTTATTACCCAGACCTTAGAACTCTGGGATCAACCTGCTAATTGATGTTTGTACTCTATCACCGATAATATTGCATATCTTATCTTTCTTACTGATGTCATAAATGTAAGATCACTGTACCTCTATTGTAATTCTCTACATGGCTTTTGCTGATATAAAGGGGGAGTGTGTTTGTGTTTGTTTAATCATGTCTCAGACATCTACTTGATAATAACAAATGTCAGGGATAGTTCAACGTCTTTTCATAAAAACCTATTTTTAGGAAACTTTATTTATTAAGTTTATTGTTATATTCATTCTCCTGTTTGTTCTATTCACTTATATGTATTCTCAGAACTTTCCTTTTGTTAAATCATTTCAATGCACCTTTTTTTTTTTTGAATTGACAAAGTAGTGCAGGACTTATATCATGTCATATTCATAGCAAAATGCTGCAAGACTTGAATGTACTAAGATTCACCTTAAAAACTGTCTAACATCTATTCATGACAATCAAGTCTTGCTGATGATAGTAAAGGCGATGGTAGGTAATAAGTAACAGTGGAAATCATCAAAAATAAATCTCTGAATGGAAAAAATGTTGTTTTTATCACCTTTAACGTTTTATTTTTCAATATTAGCCTACAGGGAGTCTCTCTCTCTCTCTCTCTCTCTCTCTCTCTCTCTCTCTCTCTCTCTCTCTCTCTCTCTCTCTATGGACGGGAATGAAGACAACAATCCTACCTAAGTCCTTCAAACGACTCATATCATGCAACAAAAAAGAAAAGAGAAAAAGTGATCTTAAATTTTCAGACAGGTGAGTTCTTTGAGAAATCTCTTGTTCTGTATTTGATTAGTTTGAACATTGAGATAAACCTATCCGAAAGTATAACTTTTTCTGTAAACTTACATGTTAAAATGGACCAGTTTTGCTGCTAAGGAATCATATTATTATAGTTAATCAATGTAGTTTCGCAATAAAGGATCAAAATAAAGGATTATCACACTAAGCTTTATTTTGCAAAGATTTGATCTTTTGTAAAACGCTTGAACTTTGTAATGGCCTCATATATTGATGCTGTTTCCTATTGCAGATCAGATGAACTGGTAGAACAGAAGACTGACTGACTGACTGACTGATTGACTGACTGACTGACTGACTGACTGTTGCACAGGGATACAGTTCCTCGTCATCTGTTGGACCTAAGAGAAGCTGACATGTTAGGCCAGCGTCCGTCAGACCCATGAAGTCAAATTCTTATCAGAAAGTGAAGAAACACAGAACTGAAGCTGACATTGGAGAAGAAAATAATAATATGAGGTAGGATTTTCAGGGTAAGAATTTTGAGTTACTGTTCTTAATAAATTGTATGAAATGGGTATGATAAGGAGTTACTTCTTTTAATCAATAGAATGAAAATGTAAGATTTGTAGTTACTGCTCCTAATTAAAGGAATAGAAAGGGTAATATTTTAAGTTACTTTTTTTAATAAATTGAAGGAAAAGTAACGTTAACATTAATTTTCATCATTCATGTTGAATATAAATTTTTAGATAATTTATACAATTAGACTTATTATCGAATATTTTCATGTGTTCACACAATGAAATATAAATGTTGACTCTATAAAAGGTAATGATTTCTTCTATATCAACATGAAACAAACAAAGGTAGATTAAGTCAGGTGTGTCTCTCTTATTTTCATGCAGACAGAAAGACCGAAGGAATAGGAGGGAGGAACACAGGAGTAATTATCAGTAACTGTAGCTTGAGGTTTTCTTTTTCTCTGTCTAAGTTGATTAGTTTTCCCAAATAGAAGTGAAAATGTTTTTCTGGTGTTCCAGGCAATCTACTGTTATTTTTAGATAATAATTATAAAAGGTACCTACTTATAATGGTTTTAGGGCATTGCATTTATTTCACCAATTCATCATTGACCATTAAGTAAGAGGCATTTGATAATTCTGTTTTTCAAAATAACTATTTTTTGTAGGTTTATTGTATGTTTGCAAGGAAATGATTAAGTGACGAGCTTCTCTTTGGGAGTTCCTCCCTCTTCTCTAATGGTGCTTTCATCAGAGCTATAGAGAAATGTCATTCGGACATCTCCCTGTACTCAGCGAGTCCTTCCTTGCAAAGACCTGAGCTACACCTTGACTAGAGTGTCAGAGTCCAGGATCGACAAGGGAAGCTCCCAACCACGGCTGGTGGAACGAGGTGCTTGACATACTCTGTCTAAAGTGGCTCTCCTCACCTCAGGTTTTTATTTTGGAGGTTGGGCACACCGAGTCCAGTCAACACCTGAGCGAAAGTAAAGAGTCTCCCATAAGGAATTGTAGCCAATTTCTGAATTGAGGAATCAGAATCTGACCTCAGGGAGCAGCCCCAAGACAGGTCTTCAAAGCTTATCTTGGATTGTTGGTGGTAATTACCAGACTCAGTTATTCCTTATCTGTGACCTTCTCTAAAGTAGTTTTCTTCCTCTTCTTTGTATAGACACTCCTGTCTACAACTCCTTTATTTTACTCATTTTATAACAGGCTATTTGCTCCATGCAAAATGATATTTATCAGACGTATATCCTTTTTTGTGAACTTACATATAAAGTGTTTTTGTACAACTTCTATCCTGCATTTAATGTTATATGATAATGAATAGATATGCTCTGCTATTACATATTCTTATTAATTTAGTTGATCCATTTCGTTTTGCAATAAAAGATCAGAGTGAAGATATATCACAACAAGATTTCTATTGTAGACATTTTATCTTTTCTATAGCACTTAAACTTTGTTTTGTACTCGTATGTTAATGTTATTTCCTTTTTACAGATCAGATGAACTGGTAGAACTGAACATTGATTGACTGACTGACTGACTGACTGACTGACTGGTGCAAGGAGATATTGTCCACTGTCATCTGTTGGACTGAAGAGAAGCTGAAATGTTAAAACAGCGTCAGTCAGACCCATTTAGTCAACTTCTGATGAGAGGATAAAGAACACAGAACTGAGACAAAAAGATAAGGTAAGATTTTAAGTTAAAAACTTTGAAGTTACTACTCTAAATGAATTAAAGGAAAAAAATAAAATCTAAGTTTATTGTTCCTAATGAATAAAACGCGAAGAATAAAGTTACTCTCCTGTCGATAACTTTTGCAAAAGTTTTCTATATTGTCATTTTTATTGACACTATCATTGTTAACATTACTATTATTTATGATAAAAATATATTTATTTGATAATTTACTATATCATAAATATTTTAGAACCTTTTTATATTCCAGTACTGTCTTATATTTAATTTGATATTAATTATTATTATTATTATTATTATTAAATGCTAAGCTACAACCCTAGTTGGAAAAGCAGGATGCTATAAGCCCAGGGGCCCCAACAGGGAAAATAGCTCAGTGATGAAAGGAAACATGGAAAAATAAAATATTTTAAGAATAGTAACAACATTTAAATAAATATTTCCTATATAAACAATAAAAACTTCAACAAAACAAGAGAAAGAGAAACTAGATACAACAGTGTGCCTGAGTGTACCCTCAAGCAAGAGAACTCTAACCCAAGACAGTGGAAGGCCATGGTACAGAGGCTATAGCACTACCCAAGACTAGAGAACAATGGTTTGATTTTGGAGTGTCCTTCTCCTAGAAGAGCTGCTTACCATAGCTAAAGAGTCTCTTCTACCCTTACCAAGAGGAGAGTAGCCACTGAACAATTACATTGCCGTAGTTAACCCCTTGGGTGAAGAAGAATTGTTTAGTAATCTCAGTGTTGTCAGGTGTATGAGGACAGAGGAGATTCTGTAAAGAATAGGCCAGACTATTCGATGTCTGTGTAGGCAAAGGGAAAGAACCGTAACCAGAGAGAAGGATCCAATATGGTACTGTCTGGCCAGTCAAAGGACCCCCTAACTCTCTAGCGGTAGTATCTCAACGGGCGGCTGGTGCCCTGGCCAACCTACTACCTTTCTTTTCGTTGGAAGTAAAACTTCATTTTATTAGCAGAAACAAACAAAGGTGAAAGAGATTGGATATCTCACTTCGGCAGCACAGACAGACAGAGACACAGACAGACAGATATGTCCTAAATTACTTTTTTTATTTCTGAATCACAAAACTAAGTAAAGATTAACTTAGGGTTTTCAATCATTCAACTTTTGTCTTTAGAAACTAATTGTAAAAATCTTCTCTTCTAAATAGTTTCATCATAAGGATTTTACTTACCTAATTTGTCTTCACTCATTAAGCAAGATGCATTAAATCTATTTTTTTTTCACCAAAGATTAATTCTTTGTTTATTACATGTTTTCAGGAGAATTATTTGTTGAGCTTCTTTTGGGAAATTCCACCATTTCTTCAAATGGCACCTAAATCAGCCCTCTGGTGAGAGGTCATGCTTATACGACAGCTTTTCATGGTTTTTATTTTGTTGTCTGGGCAGTCTGCATCAAGCCAGTACTTGGGCAGGAGTGGAGAGTTTTTAAGGACTTTTTGAGACCTTTTTCCTATAGGCTGCAAAAACTACAAGATCCTCTGCATGGCTGGAAGGGTTCGGCAATGTTCCTAAACAACAGACATTATCTGCATTCTGGAAATAGAGTGTGACCTCAGGGAAAAGCAGGTCATCTCTGAAAGTGTTAATTCCTTCACTTCTCGTCTCGGGTAGATGTCGGTGAGTACCAGACACAGCCATTCCTTAACTTTGTCCTTCTCTAGAGTCATGTTCCACTTCTTTGCACAGAGCCTCCTCTCTTCAACTTCTATGTTTTCTTAAGATTTATTGCTGGACGATTTGATCGATGCATAATTAGTATTTCTCTTTTTCCCTTATTCTGACAAATTCAGGAATGATAAGACTTGGAATGAAGGAGCAATTTAATTCCGAATTGTCCTTTTGAAAGTAAATTTATTAAGATTATTGAAATGAATATGGAATATTTTCTTTCAAACACTGTTCTATCATAAATGTAATGTGAAAACGGAAAGACGCGATCCGTTTTGAGGATCCGTTCTTTCAATTGCTATTTTATATATACTTCATGAGAAGTTTTTAATATCAGCTTCATTTAATTGCAGATTCACATAATCAAAGTAGAATAGTCTAGTCTCCTTGAGAAGAAAGACATGGACATCTTCATCCCAGCAAATCATCTGGAATCCACTTAGGTGATTAGAGCCTCTTGATTGATCAGAACTGAAAAGAACTCACTACTCTATCTCCTATTTAATCACAATCTTCAGTTGAGTACCATTAGAGCTTTGCTTTTGATCAGCACACAAGTGAAACGACCTTATTAATGGATTAAGGGTAGATGTAATAGATTTAAGGGATTACCCAGCAAGCAAAATGATAATCATATAATTACAAAATACTCCTTATTTCATTAATAGCACATTCACACTCTCCATAATAAAATGAGCTAATGTGTAAAGCTATGAAGGCGACCTTCCTATCTGCAAATTTGCTACTGTACAGAAATGATTACTCTCAACATTAACTTATAGCAAATTCTTTAGCAAGAAACTTTTTTACCATGGCTGACATGAAAATTTTGAATTACTCTTTTAGTTTTTCTTCCCAAAGTGGAAAATGAAATTAATGAAACCCTGAAGCATATCCCTCATGATGATGATGGCCCAAAGTAAATGGTGAGCCGTGAACTTGAATACTTGACTTATTTCCAGGAATAGAGAACATGCATTTTGGTACAGAACCAGCACATCAGTGCACATTTCACCCCTTTCTTCAGTCTGCTTTTCTGTCTACCTGGACGTGCACAATCTCAACAACAGGTCTTCAGGTCTTCTCCCATCATGTATCATTCCACATGCTCTTCTCAGGAATTTCACTTCCACTACTCATATTATTTTCTGTTCGTCTCTACATCCAATCCATTCTGTAGAGCTGTGCACTCCTGTTGTCATAGTCAACCTATTTATTAAACATTTTTTAGAACCCCTATAAATACATTCCTAAAATCCATGTGCTTTGTAATAACTTTTGATTCCTTCTTAAAGAAAAAATCTACCTTCTCAACCTAAAATCCTATGTTTCTTTCCACAGGAACCTGATCCTCAGTGAGAGAAGTCCACAATAGTCCAATGCCAGATTCTGATAACAAGCAGCAGCTGAGATAAGGTTTACAGTGCCCCAGGAAGGTCCTGTAGTATGAGGCTCTCCACCTGCTGACTCCTGTCCTCAGACTTCCAAATCTGTCTATGCCCCATGACCATTATTTCTCACCTGCTCAATGGGGTATTTGGGTGAGCAAGGAAGCTAGTGCCAATTCTACCTTAAAAATCTAAAATTTCGTTAGAGAATTAAAAATATACTATATTTCTTCACTGTTACCAGAAGACAAGAAATTTTTAATTCATAATTTATCTTTTTTTTCTAAATATCTTAGTGCTGTATAATCTTTTTGTTATAATATTTTATCAATGGCTTATCAGGAATGATTTTTGTTGTTGATACCTTCAGTATTCATAGCCTTTATGGAATGTATTTTTTCATCACAAACTATAGTTATTCCCTTCCACAAAATGGCACTTTTTCTAAATATATATCAGTGCCCATATACTGTATACCCATTTACGACATATTTTTAATATACTAATTATTACACTGTATACCCATTTACGATTTAATTTGAATGTACTATTTATTACACAGTATACACATTCACGACATGATTTGAATGTACTACTTTTATATTGCCTACCCATTTTGGGCATAATTTAATTGAACTATTTTTCATATTGTATATCCCTTTACAACATTGTATGAATATACTATTTTTGTACTCTACACCTATTCCCAACATAATTTGAACATACTGTTTTTGTTAATAAACTATATATCTTTTTTTGTCTTCTGGAATATTTTTTATTAACATATAATCAAATGTACTATATATACCTTTCCTTGAATTCTGATTTTCACTTAATGCTTGCTCATGGAATGGTATAGCTTTGAAATATATTTTGTGTTATTTGGGAATATCCTTTTGTTGACATATGTTCCTATATGATATTAATAAATAGCCTGGATTTTAATCTTTTGTGTTAATATGAACAATTTATAAACTGCACCTGATTTTATAGTTCACTATTTATTTTTACCGATAGACAGATATTTTACTGATAACATGCTATTGTTGATACAATAAATTTATCCCTGTTGATAACTTCGTTTAATATAAACCTCTTAATATCATCTTAAGGACATTACTTAATAGTGGCATATATAGATGGTAAGGATGAAGGGGTGGGGATTCCTCACGTGCAGAAGAGGGCTAACATCACATGGTTGATGTGAGGTGAACTCGAGCCTTGTCGATTAAACATATCACTATCACCTCGTTGTTTAGAGCCTATCTGATGTGGACTGTTCTGCGAGGGAATAGTCTCCTCTACGTCAGGAGGACTGCCATAGCCTCCAAGATGTTGATGTGAAAGTTTTTTGAACTAGAATAATCAATTTCTTGCCCTTTCCTTTCATGCGGATGACGTCCCCTTCTTTCAGGGAGGCTTCCGTGTGTGTCACCATTGATGTTTTTGGTGGTTGCAAGAGAATTGTCTGTGCTAGGCTCTTATTCGTTGACCACGGCCTTAATGGCATACACAATCGGGTCGGTGTCAACCATGTTGATCTCTTCGAGCGTTTGATGCGTATCTCCTCCAGACTCCTGGCACATCCTTTTGCTGTGCTTCTAGCACCGGGTGTTTCACTATTGCGAACCGGAGAGAGCCATGTACTCTTCCCTGTGGGCACTTTGAAATCCTCTTGTGTTGGATTAGTCTCTTGACTGATGCCGCAATTTCTCTACTCTATTTTTGATAAAATGGAGAGGTGGTGTGACTGCAAGTTCCCATTGATTCCTAACCATTGAAACTTTCGAGATGGAGAAAGGCGAGGCTTGTAGTCATTGATCTTGAGGCCCAGGTGTTCAAAGAACTGGATCACCTTTCCGGCCGCTTGCAGACAAGTAGTCTTGGATGCTGCTCGCACCCGCCAATCATCCAGGTATGCTACTACCTGTACTCCCTCGGAGCATAGGTGCTGGACGATCGTGTCCGTTACCTTTGTGAATATCTTTGGGGCTATGGTTAGTCCGAAGGGCATGGCTGTGAAGACAAATTTTGTCTTCTGTAGCCTGAATCCTAGGTAGGAAGAGAAGGGGTGACTGACTGGTAGGTGCCAGTAAGCATCTGCCAGGTCAATTGAGACAGTGTACGCCCCTTTTTGGTATAAGGGTCCTTATGTGTTGCACTGTAAGCATCCGGAACTTGTCGATCTTGATGAACTTGTTGAGTGGAGACAAGTATAGAATTACTGTGGGTTTGTCGGAGTCTCTCTTGGGAACACAAAAAAGCCTTCCCTCGAATTTTGATGGACTTCCCTTTCCTCCTTTCATTCTTGTTCAAGAGTTCTGAGGTATATTCTTCCAATAAGGGGGTGAAGTGTTGGAAGAATTCTGGAAAGGTGGATTTTTGTTCCATTTCCAACCAAATCCATTCATAATTTGGCGGTGGACCCAGGGATCAAAGGTCCAACGATCCCAAAAGGGAAAAAGTCTGCCTCCTACCTGGAACCTATCATTGTTTAGATGTTCCTGAGGACATGTTTCCGTGACCGCATCCTCCTCCACCATTAGAGATTTCTGGAGGATCCTCTTTTTGGGGCCTTACGTCTGTAGGGCCGAAAGGTGGTCTAGTGCCTTTCAAAGCCTGGATTAAATACAGGTGACTGGCTACCAGCTGATGAGAAACCATCTGGAAGGTGGTTTACAGCTGGACTACTATTTGAGGCACCGTGGTCATGGTCATGGTCGGAAATTGTGCAGTTCTAGTAATGATTTCCTCTTTGAGGACATGCCTCACTTTTGGAGCAGGTTCCCATTCTACGTGATGCCTTTGGTAATGACTTCTTGTACCACTTCCTGTGGGAACCTGTGCCTGAGGCCCAAACGTATTTGATTGAGCCTTAGGGAACAGTAGGAATGTCAAAGATTCGTTAGGTAGGGAAGGTCCCAGAGAGTTCTTCTGGAAGCCTCATACTCACCTTTGGTGTGATTCCCTTGCTATATCCCTTGACTCCATAGTGTCAGGGATATCTTTTACAAAGCCGTCGGTCAGCAAGGTCAAGCGATTTGAGCGACCCTTCGGGTCCCAGAACCTCAGGGATCCAGATACGATCCAGCAGGGGCATAAAACCTGTACATCGTATACCCACAAAAGTCGTTACTCTTGTGGTTGCAGAACACAATTGTACGCTTCGCCATCGGCTCCTCCTGTAAAGGAGAAAAGGGTGAATGAGTACTAGGTTGTTTTTATCATTGATATAATATATGCTTAAGATACGGGTCCCAGTACCACAGGGATCCGGATACGATGTAGCAAGGGGCATGAGACCTGCACATCTTGTGGCCACAAAAGTCACTACTTTTGTGGTTGCAGAACAGGACTGCACACTTCATCTTCGCTTCCTCCTGTAAGAAAAGAGAGAGTGAAATGATTATAGGATAATTTATCTTACTGATAAAATTACACATGTATAAAAGAGTATATTTTACTATTATTTCTCATAGCTTAGGAAATTAAGCTAGAAACGAAGTAGGGAAGACACATATCTGTGTTTCCCTCCCAGGCAATTGCTGTGACCACCTACAATATTAATATTTTTAGTTTCCGTATAAGAGAATATACAGAGTGGAATAACTCTCGTACATAGAGCCGCAGTCATTGGATACTAACACTAACCCCACCACTTGTAACATATTGATACTGACAGATAATCATTGGTGTTTCGATGATCTAGGATTCATCAGAATGTTGAAGGAATACTTCACCTCAACATTTTTTTAAACGGTCTCAACAATGGACTATGAAAGGATACACAGAGTATGTTGGAAATGTCATACCACTTTATCATTATAATGTAGTTTTCTAACTGCTGTATTGTTATACTGCGGGAATACTGGCTACTGTATTGTCTTATACTGTAGTTTTGCCGATATGCTACCGGGTTAGACTAGTACCTGGCGGCACTAGCTGACAGAGAGAGAGAAAGAATGGAAAGAAGGACTACCGTATTATTATAGTTTAGTACAATATTTAGGGGTGTAGGGACTTCTGTCACTACTGCCTTCTTTCCAAAATGAGGATTCAAATGGAAAGGAAGGAATTCATTGATTCTAGCTTCCATCCAGCCACAATTTCTGTTGCCGGCTGTACTGTCGGTTACAGGGTTTGTGGATGG
>NC_090767.1:28977676-28980176 GCF_036898095.1 Palaemon carinicauda
CCCATTCCTGCCTTCAACCGTAATGTCCATTCCCACCTTCAACCGAAATTCCCATTTAAACTTTCAATCGTAACGCCCATTCCCACAGTCAACCGTAACGTAACGCCCATTCCCGCTTTCAACCTTAAACACCCATTCCAACTGTCTACTGTAACGCCCATTCCCACATTCAACCGTAATGCTCATTCCCACCTTCAACTGTAACGGCCATTCCCACATTCATCCATAACGCCCATACCCACTTTCAACCGTAACGCCCATTCCTGCCTTCAACTGTAATGCCCATTCCTGCCTTCAACTGTAACGCCCATTCCCGCCGTCTACTGTAACGCCTATTCCCACATTCAACTGTAACACCTATTCCCACTTTCAACCGTAACGACCATTCCCGCTTTCAACCTTAACACCCATTCCTGCCTTCAACTATAACACCCATTCCAACCGTCTACTGTAATGCCCATTCCCAGATTCAACAGTAACGCCTATCCCCATTTTCTACTGTAACGCCTATTCCCACATTCAATCTAATGTCCATTCCTACTTTCAACTGTAACGCCCATTTCCATTTCAACTGTAACGCCCATTCCCACATTCAACCGTAACGCCCATTCCCACATTCAAGCTAACACCCATTCCCATTTTCAACCGTAATGCCCATTTCCATTTCATCCGTATAGCCCATTCGGGCCTTCAACCGTAACGCCTATTTCCATTTCAACCGTAACACCCACCTTCAACAGTAACGCTTATTCCCTCCTTCACCAGTAACGCCCATTCCCCATTCCCACCTGAACTGTGACCCAAATGGACAGTGGCACCCATTTTAATCCTAAAATCTATCCCACCTGCGTAACCACAGCACCTATCCCACCTGTGACCCGTCCAGCAGCCGTCGGGACGTCCTATCTAATCATGTCATCCATCCCACCTGTCAACGCAACAAAACAAACCCTTTACCACCTTTTCTGACCACACCGATCTCCCACCTGTGTCATCCAATCCATCCCAAATCCTTGCTCGCCTGAACCATCCCGGCCGCCCTTTGGCTATCTTGTCTTGCTTCTCACACCGCCCATGACGGCTCACTCCGTTCTTATACAACCAAGTCTGTCTCATCCCTCTTAAAGACTTTATAAAAAGCTTTTGGGCTTCGCGTAAATAGTCTGGCAGTCGTCATGAGTTTAGCTCTTTAATATCACGTCGATATCATCGTCATAAACATCATCATCAATTAACTCTTAAACATATTGTCATCAACATCATCCTTTAACTCTTTAATATCTCGTCATCATCATCATCATCATCTATTAACTCTTTTGATACCTCGTCATCATCATCATCCTCATCATCAATTAACTCTTTAATATCTCGTCATCACCATCATCATCATAAATTAACTCTTTAAATATCTCGTCATCATCATCATCATCATGCAAATATTTCTAAGACAACCGTCAGATCTACATTCTTATACAGGACACCCAGGTTTCAACAACATATCCCGAGTCAAGTCTGGTATAAGACTTTGAGCTGGTTGCGCAAGCGCACTGCAGTGCCTAGAAAGTGCTGGTGCTAGCTTATCATCATTAGAGAGAGAGAGAGAGAGGAGAGAGAGAGAGAGAGAGAGAGAGAGAGAGAGACCGCTTAAACTCCAGAAAACTCTATACATGTACTCTCTCTCTCTCTCTCTCTCTCTCTCTCTCTCTCTCTCTCTCTCTCTCTCTCTCTCTCTCTCTCTCTCTCTCTCTCATCTCTCATGAAGCAGTTCGTCTAATTATATAAGTAAAAGCATAAATGATTATTATTATTATTATTATTATTATGGTTTTTATTATAGTTTTTATTATTTTTATTATTATTATTATTATTATTATTATTATTATTATTATTATTATTATTGCTACTACTACTACTACTACTACTACTACTACTACTACTACTACTACTACTACTACTACTACTAGCTAAGAAGCGCTATGACCCTAGTTGGAAAAACAAGGTACGATAAGCCCAATGGCTCCAACATGAAAAACTAGCCTTCTCCATCAACAACCAACCGGTAAATCCTGTAGGCCTAATGTTCACAACGCTATCAAGAGAATAAAATTACTTCCAGCTCTTTCTTCAGAGAGTTTCTATAATGTTTAAAACACTTCCAGAAAGCTAATATCACTGGCTACAAACACCATCTTAAACTAACCTTTAGGGTCTTATTACAATTCTTGACTACTATGAGATCCTAAAGTCCAGAAAGGACTTTAGGATCTCACAGTTGTCAAAAATTATGTGAAGTTAAGAGCAATTACTCGATTCATTATCATTTATCCGAGATCAGTATTTATATTTTCTAGTGGAGAATCATCGTTGATATTAGATGTATTTAGAGGTTTATGTTCAGGTTTCGTATTATTATTATTATTATTATTATTATTATTATTATTATTATTATTATTATTAGCCAAGCGACAACCCTAGTTGGAAAAGCAAGATGCTCTAAGCC
>NC_090767.1:28987676-28997676 GCF_036898095.1 Palaemon carinicauda
GACGTACCAAGATGTAGGATGTCAGCCACCTCAGACTGCTGAATGGGTTCAGGATCGTCAACGATCTCGGCTTCGCCTCCAGGCTTCCCGAACCCCTCAAAGTCTCGTGCAGAGACAACATCAGGCCACAGCTTCCTCCAAGAGGAGATCAGGGTACGCCTCGAAACTTCCTGCCAAGCGAGATCGATGAGTCTGAAGCATATCACAATGTTAAAGTGATCTTTCCAGAATTCACGCAGAGTGAGGTTTGTACTTTCTGTGACTTGGAAACATCTCTGGAAGAGAAGCTTTGTGTACAATTTTTTGAAATTAGAAATAACTTGCTGGTCCATGGGCTGGAGGAGAGGGGTGGTGTTAGGCGGTAGATACAGGACCTTTAAGAAGGAATATTCAGCCAAAAGATGTTCCTCGAGGTCAGGAGGGTGAGCTGGAGCATTGTCCAACACCAGCAGACATTTCATAGGGAGGCACTTTTCTTCCAAATATTTTCGGACAGCCGGACTGAAGCAGAGATTCACCCAATCAATAAAAGGTTGCCTCGTTACCTAGGCTTTAGCATTCACCCTCCACATCACGGGAAGGTTCTCCTTGATGACTTTGTGGTCTTTGAAGGCTCGGGGAGTTTCAGAATGGTACACCAGCAGGGGCTTTATCTTACAGTCCCTACTGGCGTTTCCGCAAAAAGCAAGGGTAAGCCTGTCCTACATAGGCTTATGTCCGGGTAGCCTCTTCTTCTCCGCTGTGATGAACGTCCGACGAAGCATTTTCTTCCAGAAAAGCCCAGTTTTGTCGCAATTGGAAACTTGCTGCGAACTGCAGCCTTCCTGCCGAGTCAACTTGTCAAGCGTTTTAACAAAGGCTTCGGGGGCCTTCGTGTCCGAGCTGGCTGCCTCCCCATGCCGTACCACTGAATGAATACCAGTCCTTCTCTGGAATTTCTCAAACCACCCCCGAGAAGCCTTGAACTCTGGGGGTTCCTGCTGGGATGTTCCTTCTCCTGCCCCTTCTTTGGCCTGAGAACGTACGAGATCACCGAAAATGTCGCAGTCCTTCTGGCAAATTGTAGTCTCGGTGATGGTGTCTCCTGAGATCTCTTTGTCTTTGATCCACACAAGAAGCAGCCTCTCCATCTCGTCATGCACGTGGGTTCTCTTGTTGTAGAAAATAGTGACACCCTTAGTAGGTGTGGGTCCTTTGATGGCCGCCTTCTGCTTGAGGATGGTGTCTATCGTAGACGGATTCCGGCCATACTCCTTGACGATCACAATTAAACGCATGCCAGACTCGTACTTTTTCCCGATTTCGAGTTTCGTCTCCATCGAGAGCATCGTCTTCTTTTTCTTTCCTTCGGCAACATTTTTGGGACCCATGGCTGCAGTATTAAGCTCAACTATGTACATTATAAACTATGTAGTAAACACTAATATAGTACAGTAATCAGTAAAGAATGTTTAATAACGATAACACGTGGCGTACGAATATATTCAACACTACGTAAAACAAGTGAAAGCACACAGAGTCAATGTTAACGATACCGCAGTTGGAACGAAAAGAGAGAGAGAGAGATGAACGCCCGTGCGTAAGCAAGGTGGGATAGTAGCCGACCAATAGGAAAGCAGGAAATTATGGCGGCAGCTAGCATCTGAGAAGGGAGATAACCAATGGGTGAGCGGGAGGCTGTAAGCAAGTTTACCCAAGTTCAAAGTCTGGCAGCGCGCAAATTTAAAAATTATTCTCGGCGACGAGTTGGGATCACGTAAGCTTTTTGTATCCTGAAATTTTTTTCGTATACTGGGACATAAAAATCTTCGTATCGCTTTCGTACACTGAATTTTTTGTAAGCAGAAACTTTCGTATCTGGAGGTATCACTGTATATATATATATATATATATATATATATATATATATATATATATATATATATATATATATATATATATATATATATATATATATATATATATATATATTTATATGTGTGTGTGTTGTGTGTATGTGTGTATATATACAGAGAGAGAGATAGAAATAGAGAGAGAGAGAGAGAGAGAGAGAGAGAGAGAGAGAGAGTGATGCACCATATAAAATGTGCAAGTGGCTCTGGCCTTACATAGATAATTCACATGGCAGCGTCTTAAACATTCGCGAACGTACAAGCAATAAGAGCAACGCTTAACCCTGGATAGGTAAGCTCCTCGGACACCCCTTTAAGGGTATACTCGGACGCGAACGACCCCAACGGCAAAAAAAATTCTTGAAAAATCAGTTTTTGCAGTAACCTCCTTTTTTCTTTTGCCAAAAAAAAACTTCAATGAATGCTTAAAACAACTGTAAAGATAAATACTACTCATCTGCAGAAAAAGACTATTTATTATAAATATTTTACAAAATTAAGTAGAAAAAAAGACCTTACAAAAAAATTCATAAAAAAAAAGTTTATACATATATACACAAATCCTTTTAGGAATTGATTCTTAAATGTTTAGGACACATCTTGATGTATTTTGGATGAAGTCAGACCCATGGAGGTGAAGTTCTGAAATGAGAAAAAAAGGGTAACTTTTTTTGGCCAAAAACATTTGTCCAAATTTCATGAATTTTTTTGGGTACCCAAATGAAATAGGAAGGGGCTAATTTTTTTAGGGAATAAACATATGTTATCCTAAAATAGAAATATGTAAAAAAATCTTCATTATTTTGTAAATTACATTTATAACAGGGGCCATATCTAAAGGTAATTTTTTGAGTACTTAGAAATTTCGTAAAAAAATACATATATTTAATATATAATATGATATCTATGCAGGTAAAAATATACCAAAATATCACAAATTCTATAGGGAACAAGAATATATATAGATAAGGCAACTTACGCTTCGGATATGTCCACAAAATGGCCGCCAACCACACTGACTCAGACTCCCTAATTTGCCACTTGAAATGTAGGAAGGGTATGTCAATTTCAAAGTGTTATTTACTAATCTAATTATTATTGGATATGCATAAAAATTGTATGGTGGGTTGCTGGATAATTGTCGATTATTTTACGACTATAAAATTAAAATTCTGACCCAAAAAAATTTTTTTGAAGGGAATTAAAATCGGAAAAAAAATGTAAAGCAATATAATAATTTAGCTAAAAAAATTTGATGATATTCAATCAAAAAAGAAGTAAACAAAATTTTCCGACAAATAAACATCTAGAGGAATCATTACTCTGTGATAGTTCCTTAGTACGTAGTAATTTTGAAAGAAATGGGAAAAAACGAAAAAGTGGCAATCGCAGGAAAATCGAACACATATCTATATATACGCCATATCTGGCTAAAAACAAAGATAGGCATGGGTAGCCAGATCATCTAGAAATACTTCCTAACA
This sequence comes from Palaemon carinicauda, assembly GCF_036898095.1. Taxonomy (NCBI): domain Eukaryota; kingdom Metazoa; phylum Arthropoda; class Malacostraca; order Decapoda; family Palaemonidae; genus Palaemon; species Palaemon carinicauda. Next base: position 28,991,053 of record NC_090767.1, read on the forward strand.
CTATAAAAATACAAGTTTTGCGACACTACTTACCAATTCCTTACGGTAACATGACTAAGCAAAAAAATGTAAAACAAATAAAAAGGGGCACTCGCGGAAAAAATGGCTAACATTCTAATGTACAGCATTTCAGAAAAAAAAAATTTCAGCCACGTACTAGGCAAACCATCAAGGCACATTTTCCGACATATAAACATCTAAATGAATCATTACTCTGTGATAGTTCCTTAGTACGTAGTAATTTTGAAAGAAATGGGAAAAAACGAAAAAATGGCAATCACTGGAAAATCGAACACATACCTATATATACGCCATATCTGGCTAAAAAAAAGATAGGCATGGGTAGCCAGATCATCTAGAAACACTTTCCAACACTATAAAAATATAAGTTTTGCGACACTACTGTACTTGCCAATTCCTTACGGTAACATGACTAAGCAAAAAAATGCAAAACAAATAAAAAGGGGCACTCGCGGAAAAATGGCCATTCTAATATACGGCATTTCAGAAAAAAAAAATTCAGCCACGTGCTAGGCAAACCATCAAGGCACATTTTCCGACAAATAAACATATAAATGAATAATTACTCTGTGATAGTTCCTTAGTACGTAGTAATTTTGAAAGAAATGGGAAAAAACGAAAAAATGGCAATCACAGGAAAATCGAAACACATACTTATATATACGCCATATCTGGCTGAAAAAAAATAGGCATGGGTAGCCAGATCATCTAGAAACACTTTCCAACACTATAAAAATATAAGTTTTATGACACTACTTGCCAATTCCTTACGGTAACATGACTAAGCAAAAAAATGCAAAACAAATAAAAAGGGGGCACTCGCGGAAAAATGCCCAACATTCTAATATACGGCATCTCAGATAAAAAAAAAGACATGCACGTGTTAGCCCAACCATCAAGGCACACTTTCTAACACATAAACATGAAAAAAAATCAATAATATACGGCAATTCCTTACTACGTAGTAAATTTTTACAAATATTGAAAAAAAACAGAAATTGGCAACCGCAGTTAAATACCCAATATACCAATAACTACGTCGTATCTGACATAAACAAAGTCACGCATGGGTAGCCAGATCATCTAGACACACTTTCCAATACTAAAAAAGCAAAAGTTTTACGACACTATTTGGCAATATCTTACGGAAAAATGACTTGGCAAAAAAATGAAAAAATGAAAAAGGGCACTCGCGGTAAAATGCCCAACATTCTAATATACGGCATCTCAGATAAAAAAAAAAGACATGCACGTGTTAGCCCAACCATCAAGGCACACTTTCTAACACATAAACATGAAAAAATATGAATAATATACGGCAATTCCTTACTACGTAGTAATTTTTACAAATATTGAAAAAAAACAGAAATTGGCAACCGCAGTTAAATACCCAATATACCAATAACTACGTCGTATCTGACAAAAACAAAGTCACGCATGGGTAGCCAGATCATCTAGACACACTTTCCAACACTAAACAAGCAAAAGTTTTACGACACTATTTGGCAATATCTTACGGAAATATGACTTGGCAAAAAAATGAAAAAAAATGAAAAAGGGGCACTCGCGGTAAAATGGTCCTCGTGGTGATGAACGACATTTTAACTAAAAAAAAAATCATGCACATGGTAGCCAAACAATCCACCAAGACTTTCCACAACTGATAACCTATACAAGTTGCACAATTCTACGACAATTTCATAATACGTAATAACTTTGATAATTATGCAAATTACCTTAGCAGGGTAAACTCGGTCGCGCTCGACCCCGATGCGTCTCAGAAATCGGGGAAGGAGTACAGCTACAGCAATGCATATCTGGACACTACTAGAGCGTGTAGGGGAGACACCTCCTGCAGGTCGAGCACCCACAAATTCAGTCACGAGGGTGAGTCACGTGAGAAAAACCTCTTTTTTTTTTACGCTCGGGGTCGCGGACTCCCCACAGTACCTATCCAGGGTTAAAACAATCGCAGTATCAAAAGTCAACCATAGTGGAGAGGATTTCCGGAGTTACTTAAAACTGGAGTTTGTTCGAAAAGTGTTCCAATACTTTTATGATAACGCCAATGAAACAATAACTCATCAACTCCGATTTTATCAATCGACTTTACCATTATCAGGATGCCAAATGTACAGTTGGACACAGGAATTCCTGGTACACCTCGCTCTAAGAAAGCTCAACTTGCCGCACCAGTACTGAGAGTAGAGTTCCCCGGCGACCACTGATCCCATCTTTCCATATACTTTCTGTTTGGCTACTCGCCCTGCAGTAAAAGTGTGATAGAGTGCACTTATAGCTTGGTTGTACCAACATTTCCTTTTTAACTGTACATTTGGCATCCTGATATTGGTAAAGTCGATTGATAAAATCGGAGTTGAAGAGTTCTTGGTTCATTGGCGTTTACATAATAGCATTGGAACACTTTTCGAACAAACTCCAGTTTTAAGGTCTTTGTATACTATTACTGTCTACACAAAATTCTTATTTCTTTATAAACTGTCCGTAAAAGGTCTCTATATAAAGTAGATTATGGTAAATCCATAATTTAAAAGTAGAGTAATTTGTCCGTATAAAATTCGTCTTCATGAATATCTTGGTAAACTTTATAAATGTTTGGGAATGCTAAATGTCTGGTTGAAAACTGCAATCCGTAAAAACTAATATTCATAATTATACCTTGGTATACTGCCTGTATAAAAACTCCATAGAAATATGTGATGATTCATTTGCCCAGTAGAAAAGAACAGTAACAAATTTAAAATCAGCAACTAAAAACTATATATTTATGATATCAAGACCTCACTCTACTCACTGAAGCAGTAACTAATTTCAAGATAGATATTACAGATCACAAAAGTGGTTAGATATTGCCTGTATCAAACAGATAATAGGTGATCATTAAGGGTTCGGAGGAAAAAAAAGTACAGGATATCAAAATAGCCAGGAAGTATCATAAGGTAATCTGCTCTTTTAATTAAAAAAAAGAAAATTATTTTAAATTACGAATAATACAATGGCCACCATGTCAGCAATGCGTAAGCTCAAGAAATTACACTTCTCACCGACACCAAAATTTACGTTTACAAACCAAACTAGTAACGTTTAATCAAAAGGCACCTCATTATCCATAAAAGCAGAAACATATTACCAACAATGACACTTAACAAAACACATTTATCTGCTAGCAAAAGTATGAAACTGCAGCAAATTCTTTAACAGCCACAAAAGACGAAAAAAAAGAAGAAAATAAACTCTAAAACAATAACCTGCGAAGTTCATCCCAACCAAAATATAGTTAAAATATATATATATATATATATATATATTATATATATATATATATATATATATATATATATATATATATATATATATATATTTATATATATATATATATATATATATATATATATATATATATATATATGTATATATATATATATATATATATATATATATATATATATATATATATATATATATATATTATATATATATATATATTGGTGTGTGCATATAAATATATATATATATATATATATTATATATATATATATATATATATATATATACATATATATATATATATATATATATATATATATATATATGTATATATCTATATATATACATATATATATATATCTATATATATAGATATATATATATATATATATATATATATATATTGGTGTGTGCAGATAAATATGTGTATATATATATATATATATATATATACTATATATATATATATATATATATATATATATTTTTACATACACACAGACATAAACATACACACATACACACACACCCCCCCACACACACACACACACACACGCACACACACACACACATATATATATATATATATATATATATATATATATATATATATATATATATATATATATATATATATATTATATATATATATATATATATATATATATATATATATATTTATATATATATCTATATATATATATATATATATATATATATATATATATATATATATATAATATATATATATAAAAGAACCACAGAAAAATGAAAATCACAGTTATATAAATACATATATATGTATATAATTATATCTGTGTTAGTATACGGACACAAGTCTAACAATTTCACACCCTCGAGAGCACTGATAATACCATCATTATAAATTCACGCCATCCCATAGAATATGAAACTATAATTCACCAGATATATGATTAATACAGTAGTTACTATTGCTTTATCTAACTCCATCCTGTAACGTCCCTGACTGGTGAAAGCCAGACTGATGTTCGAGTCCCGCTTAAACTAGTTTCTTTTGGTCGCCGCAACCTCACATTCCTTTTGAGCTAAGGATTGGAGGTTTGGGGGAGCCTACAGGTCTATCTGCTGAGCCATCAGCAGCCATTGCTTGGCCCTCCTTGCTCCAGCTTAGGTGGAGAGGGGCTTGGGGCGCTGACCATTGTCCTACTCGACAGGTCAATGTCACTGTCCCTTGTCCCTGCCATTCATAAGCGGCTTTTAAATCTTGAATCTAAACCAATTTTGGAAGAGACTTCACTTGTAAAAATAAGATAGTTTTCGTTTGAGCCCGAGATAAGATGTAAGATAAGACATAAAATGAATGAATTTATCTAACAGTAGATCTCCCAACTCCTTATGCAACACTAGCCAGATGTTCACCATCGGTCTGTGACGATTGCCAATTTAGCGATTTTGAGGCCAAATTCGAGAGAGAGAGAGAGAGAGAGAGAGAGAGAGAGAGAGAGAGAGAGAGAGAGGAGAGAGAGAGAGAGAGGAGAGAGAGAGAGAGAAATTTCCCTTATCTGTCTACCCTTTTTAAAGGCAAATAGGAACTTTTTAAAGGAAAATATGACCTTTTTTAAGGCAAATATGACCTTTTGAAACAAATATGACCCTTTTAAAGGCAAATATGACTTTTTTAAAAGCAAATATGACCTTTTTTAAAAGCAAATATGAACTTTTTAAAAGGCAATTATGATCTTTTTTAAACCAAAATAGTCATATTTAAAAGCAAATTTGTTATCAATGACATCGTTTTTCGAAAGCAACTTATTTTGAATAAAAAAGAAATATGTTCACTGGGTACTCTTCTATAACATATCATTAATACAAATATTACATTGATTACTGATGTCTTTATTCTTTTTAAACTTATCTACGATTAATCTAATCGTGTATCATGACACAAATACTTCTAAGACAACCTTCAGATCTACATTCTTATACTGGACACCCAGGTTTCAACAATGTATCCCAAGTCAAGTCCGGTATTAGACTTAGAGCTGGTTGCGCAAGCGCACTGCAGTACCTAGAAAGTGCTGGTGCTAGCTTGTCATCATTAGAGAGAGAAGAGAGAGAGAGGGAGAGAGAGAGAGAGAGAGAGAGAGAGAGAGGAGAGAGAGAGGAGAGAGAGAGAGAGAGAGAGAGAGAGAGAGCTGTTTTATCTCGTTTAGTCTCAAGTTATTATTGCTTAAAAATAGTTTCTCTTTCTCTCTCTCTCTCTCTCTGTGTCTCTATCGAGTGTATCTTCATAAATTGTTTAAAATAGTAATATCCCTACCCTCTCTCTCTCTCTCTCTCCTCTCTCCTCTCTCTCCTCTCTCTCTCTCTCTCTCTCTCTCTCTCTCTATCTCTCTCTCAACCGCATCTTCATACCATGTCTAAAAAAAGGGTTCTTCAAGACACCAATAAGAGGAAACTATTAACCCTGGATAGGTACGGTGGGTCGTCCGCGACCCCGGGCGTAAAAAAAAAAACAGGTTTTTCTCACATGACTCACCCCCGTGACTGAATTTGTGGGTGATCGACCTGCAGTAGGTGTCTCGCCTACACGCTCTAGTAGTGTCCAGATGTGCATTGCTGTAGCTGTACTCCTTACCCGATTTCTGAGACGTGTCGGGGTCGAGCGCGGACCGTGTTTACCCTTCTAAGGTAATTTGCATAATTATCAAAGTTATTACGTATTATGAAATTGTCGTAGAATGGTGCAACTTCTATAGGTTATCAGTTGTGGAAAGTCTTGGTGGATTGTTTGGCTACCATGTGCATGATTTTTTTTTTAGTTAAAATGTCGTTCATCACCACGAGGACCATTTTACCGCGAGTGCCCCTGTTTCATTTTTTATCATTTTTTTGCCAAGTCATTTTTCCGTAAGATATTGCCGAATAGTGTCGTAAAACTTTTGCTTTTTTAGTGTTGGAAAGTGTGTCTAGATGATCTGGCTACCCATACGTGACTTTGTTTTTGTTAGATACGACGTAGTTATTGGTATATTGGGTATTTATCTGCGGTTGCCAATTTCTGTTTTTTTCCAATATTTGTAAAAATTTACTACGTAGTAAGGAATTGCCGTATATTATTGATTTTTTTTCATGTTTATGTGTTAGAAAGTGTGCCTTGATGGTTGGGCTAACACGTGCATGTCTTTTTTTTTATCTGAGATGCCGTATATTAGAATGTTGGGCATTTTACCGCGAGTGCCCCCTTTTTCATTTGTTTTGCATTTTTTTGCTTAGTCATGTTACCGTAAGGAATTGGCAAGTAGTGTCGCAAACTTATATTTTTATAGTGTT
>NC_090767.1:29007676-29080176 GCF_036898095.1 Palaemon carinicauda
TCCCTCACCTGCTCTCCCCCTGCTTCAAGCTATCTCTCTCCACCTCCACGCCATCCATCCCTCTCCGTTCTTTCCCTTCCCTTCATGCTCTCTTTCTGAGAAGGTAGCTTAAGTTGCAACTTATTTTGTATGATTTTTTTTATATCAAGCACTCTATCTATCTATCTATCTTATCTAATTATAATATTTATTGTTGTAAATATGGAACAATTCAATCGGTTGTTACCTATCAGATGACTGACTGCTTTATTCACTGGTTTGCTCATCTCTCTCTCTCTCTCTCTCTCTCTCTCTCTCTCTCTCTCTCTCTCTCTCTCTCTCTCTCTCTCTCTATGGTATTGGTTATGTAAATAATTATTAGATTGACACCTATCTGAAGGGTTTTGGAGTAGCTGAGTGATAGACACTATGACTGATAGGAAAATGGCTGTTGTATACGTACCTGCGTTTTCTTGCCTTCTTTTGGCAAACCTTATTTCTACTCGGGGCATTAGCCATTTACTGGTATTACGAGGGAGAGCTTAAAGAAGTGATGGCCACCTCAGAAGATGTCTGTCCATATGGTTGCAGAAATGAGTTTGTCACCCAACTCTTCAACTTTTTTAATTAAGAGAAAGCTGACAACTGCCTTGAGATTAGTTTGCATAGGTGACTTGTTACAGTTACTCTATGAATTACTAATAAATATTGACCCTTTCCACAGGACATTTATCAGAGTTAAAGCCTTGATTATACTAATACATTTATTTTCAAGTGATGGATGTTTAAGATTTTATTTTAAATAATACATAGCTTTATAAAGTCTCCTTCATACAGGCCTTACCACCGTGTTGCAGCAGCCTTGAGGATGAAATTGAGTACGGTGCATTCAATTGTGTATCGTAGTACTAAACCACGTCCCGTCACACCACCAATGCCTCCAGCACAGCCTATTTTTGACAGTTTCTCTGTAGGAGCCATACGTCGACACATCCATACAAAGTTTGTTGACAAGAAGGCTTTTACCCTCGCATCCCTGGCACAGAACCTGAAGGAAGAAAGCATCATCCCCAAGAGTACCTCAAAGATTAAGCTATGGCGCTTACTCCACAAAATGGGAATCGAGTATAAGACCACTCAGCGCAAGATGTATGTCAGGAAGGAGTCAATTGACATCATGTGCCAAAGGATACGTTCCCTGTGGGACCTTCAAAGACATACATAAGGAAGACGGCAGGGAGGTAGTGTACCTGGATGAAACGTGGTTCACAACCAGAATGAGCCATAACATGGAATGGGTGGATACCACGCAGCCTAATACCAATGCCAATTACAGCCGCCAGGTGCCACCAGGTGAGGGGGAACGTTGCGTGGTAGTCGCAGGTGGTACAGCCGATGGCTTCATTGACGGTTCCTTCCTCAGTTTCCCTGCTAAAAATACCAGCGGCGACTACCACGGGGAAATGAATGGCGATATAATCCTACGTTGGCTAACAACTCAGCTCCTGCCACTCCTGGAGGAGCCTTCGGTATTAGTGATGGACAATGCCCCATACCACAGTATAATGACAGAAGATAGTCGTTGTCCCACCACAGCTACCAGGAAATCTGACCTCATTGAATGGTTACAGCGCAGAAATATATCCTTCCAGCATCATGCTACAAGACCTGAACTCCTATACATATGCCGTCAAAATAGGCCAGAGCCTAAGTACAAGGTAGATAACACCATTCGAGAATGGGGCCATGAAATAGTCCGCCTGCCGCCCGCACATCCCGAGCTCAATGCAATCGAGCAGGTGTGGGGACACATGAAACGTTACGTGCGCTCCTCACTCCAACGTTTCACCTGAGCCGACCTACATGCCAGATTAGAGGAGGCAAGGATCTCTGTCACTCGCCATGTTTGGGCAGGGGCAGTACGTCGATCACGAGCTTTTGAGGATAGTTATCGTTCAACAGATAACATGCATGACAGTATTGATCCTGTCATTATTAATCTTGACAGTGACACTGAAGCTGAAGTTGACTTGCTATTAGAAAGTGATGAAGACTAAAAAAAAAATAAAATTAAAACCACACAAAAAAAATAAACAAAAAAAATTAAATATGAAGGTTATGCCCTACCCACATTCGAGTCCCGTCATCGGTCGATACCAATATTCAATCAAATTCAATTAGGGGGTTGGGGGGGATATATGTGGCATTAGGTGAAATAAAGATTTTGTTTCTCATTTCCTATGGATACCTATCATCTATGCTCATCCCCAATACCGAAATATGCAATGATATAATTGTGTACAATTACATATTGTTCAAACTCAATGACAATATATATATATATATATATATATATATATATATATATATATATATATATATATATATATATATATATATATATATATATATATATATATATATATATATATATATATATATATATATATATATATATATATATATATATATATATATATATATATATATATATATATATATATATTGCTATTTAGCAAACACTTTAAATTTTAGAAGCATGGGGCAAAAGGAAAAATTGGTTAAGCCTCTGTACAACTCCCCACATTAGTAGAAACTGACAGGCAGAGAGAGGGAGAGAGCAAATCAGTGTATAAATAGATATTAATAAGTTAACTGGAGGGTAACAACCACTGAACCGTTACATTTATACAACAGTGTCAATTATTATTATATTGATAGAAAAAAAATCGTAAAAAAATATGTTTACATCAAAGTAACATTCAGAGAGAGAGAAAGAGAGAAGGAAAGACGTAGGGCAGGTGAGGGAAGAAAGGAGAGGGGAGGAAGAAAATGGAGGTTGGAGGTGGAAGGGGTTGTAGGCAGGCGGAGCTCTTCAAACCTGGTGTTCGTTTTCTTGCTTGGCTAATGAGTTTTGCCTCTTGGTATAGGTACAAAAGTCTTTATTTTTTACAATAAATGATTCATGATACTCCTATAAATTTCCTTACTGGGTGTAATACCCTATAGTAAAATCTCGTACTGAGACGACTGTTCGTTACAGAATAATTGCAAAAAATCGCACTTGCACTGTCTGTGAAACCCATAGTAGGTGCTCTAGAAAAGTTTGGTAGGATGATTGGCGTTCGATGTGGTCTAGAAAAGGGCAGAATGATTGATTTTCTTTGTGTTCTAGAAAAGACTGAAAGGAACTTTCTAGGTGCTCTAGAAAAGGTTGAAAGGATGAATGGCGTTCTATGTGGTCCAGAAAAGGGCAGAATGATTGATTTTCTTTGTGTTCTAGAAAACATTGAAAGGAACTTTCTAGGTGCTCCAGAAAAGGTTGGAAGAATGAATGGCGTTCTATGTGGTCCAGAAAAGGGCAGAATGATTGATTTTTTTCGTGTTCTAGAAAACATTGAAAGGAACTTTCTAGGTGCTCCAGAAAAGGTTGGAAGGATGAATGGCGTTCTATGTGGTCCAGAAAAGGGCAGAATGATTGATTTTCTTCGTGTTCTAGAAAACATTGAAAGGAAATTTCTAGGTGCTCTAGAAAAGGTTGGAAGGATGAATGGCGTTCTATGTGGTCCAGAAAAGGGCAGAATGATTGATTTTCTTCGGGTTCTAGAAAACATTGAAAGGAACTTTCTAGGTGCTCCAGAAAAGGTTGGAAGGATAAATGGCGTTCTATGTGGTCCAGAAAAGGGCAGAATTATTGATTTTCTTCGTGTTCTAGAAAACATTGAAAGGAACTTTCTAGGTGCTCCAGAGAAGGTTGGAAGAATAAATGGTGTTCTATGTGGTCCAGAAAAGGGCAGAATGATTGATTTTCTTCGGGTTCTAGAAAACATTGAAAGGAACTTTCTAGGTGCTCTAGAAAACGTTGGAAGGACGAATGGCGTTCTATGTGGTCCAGAAAAGGGCAGAATGATTGATTTTCTTCGGGTTCTAGAAAATATTGAAAGGAACTTTCTAGGTGCTCTAGAAAAGGTTGGAAGGACGAATGGCGTTCTATGTGGTCCAGAAAAGGGCAGAATGATTGATTTTCTTCGTGTTCTAGAAAACATTAAAATGAACTTTCTAGGTGCTCTAGAAAAGGTTGGAAGGATGAATGGCATTCTATGTGGTCCAGAAAAGGGCAAAATGATTGATTTTCTTCGGGTTCTAGAAAACATTGAAAGGAACTTTCTAGGTGCTCCAGAAAAGGTTGGAAGAATAAATGGCGTTCTATGTGGTCCAGAAAAGGGCAGATTGATTGATTTTCTTCGGGTTCTAGAAAACATTGAAAGGAAATTTCTAGGTGCTCTAGAAAAGGTTGGAAGGACGAATGGCGTTCTATGTGGTCCAGAAAAGGGCAGAATGATTGATTTTCTTCGGGTTCTAGAAAACATTGAAAGGAACTTTCTAGGTGCTCTAGAAAAGGTTGGAAGGATGAATGGCGTTCTATGTGGTCCAGAAAAGGGCAGAATGATTGATTTTCTTCGTGTTCTAGAAAACATTGAAAGGAACTTTCTAGGTGCTCCAGAAAAGGTTGGAAGAATGAATGGCGTTCTATGTGGTCCAGAAAAGGGCAGAATGATTGATTTTCTTCGTGTTCTAGAAAACATTGAAAGGAACTTTCTAGGTGCTCCAGAAAAGGTTGGAAGGATGAATGGCGTTCTATGTGGTCCAGAAAAGGGCAGTATGATTGATTTTCTTCGTGTTCTAGAAAACATTGAAAGGAACTTTCTAGGTGCTCTAGAAAAGGTTGGAAGGATGAATGGCGTTTTTATGTGGTCCAGAAAAGGGCAGAATGATTGATTTTCTTTGGGTTCTAGAAAACATTGTAAGGAACTTTCTAGGTGCTCCAGAAAGGGTTGGAAGGATGAATGGCGTTCTATGTGGTCCAGAAAAGGGCAGAATGATTGATTTTCTTCGTGTTCTAGAAAACATTGAAAGGAACTTTCTAGGTGCTCCAGAAAAGGTTGGAAGGATGAATGGCGTTCTATGTGGTCCAAAAAAGGGCAGAATGATTGATTTTCTTCGTGTTCTAGAAAACATTGAAAGGAACTTTCTAGGTGCTCTAGAAAAGGTTGGAATGATGAATGGCGTTCTATGTGGTCCAGAAAAGGGCAGAATGATTGATTTTCTTCGTGTCCTAGAAAACATTGAAAGGAACTTTTTAGGTGCTCTAGAAAAGGTTGGAAGGATGAATGGCATTCTATGTGGTCCAGAAAAGGGCAGAATGATTGATTTTCTTCGGGTTCTAGAAAACATTGAAAGGAACTTTCTAGGTGCTCTAGAAAAGGTTGGAAGGATGAATGGCATTCTATGTGGTCCAGAAAAGGGCAGAATGATTGATTTTATTCGTGTCTTAGAAAACATTGAAAGGAACTTTCTAGGTGCTTTAGAAAAGTTTGGTAGGATGATTGGCGTTCTATGTGGTCCAGAAAAGGGCAGAATGATTGATTTTCTTCGTGTCCTAGAAAACATTGAAAGGAACTTTCTAGGTGCTCTAGAAAAGGTTGGAAGGATGAATGGCGTTCTATTTGGTCCAGAAAAGGGCAGAATGATTGATTTTCTTCGTGTCTTAGAAAACATTGAAAGGAACTTTCTAGGTGCTCTAGAAAAGTTTGGTAGGATGATTGGCGTTTTATGTGGTCCAGAAAAGGGCAGAATGATTGATTTTCTTCGTGTTCTAGAAAACATTGAAAGGAACTTTCTAGGTGCTCTAAAAAAGTTTGGTAGGATGATTGGCGTTTTATGTGGTCCAGAAAAGGGCAGAATGATTGATTTTCTTCGTGTCCTAGAAAACATTGAAAGGAACTTTCTAGGTGCTCTAGAAAAGGTTGGAAGGATGAATGGCGTTCTATGTGGTCCAGAAAAGGGCAGAATGATTGATTTTCTTCGTGTCTTAGAAAACATCTAAAGGAACTTTCTAGGTGCTCTAGAAAAGTTTGGTAGGATGATTGGCTATCTATGTGGTCCAGAAAAGGGCAGAATGATTGATTTTCTTCGTGTCCTAGAAAACATTGAAAGGAACTTTCTAGGTGCTCTAGAAAAGGTTGGAAGGATGAATGGTGTTTTATTTGGTCCAGAAAAGGGCAGAATGATTGATTTTCTTCGGGTTCTAGAAAACATTGAAAGGAACTTTCTAGGTGCTCTAGAAAAGGTTGGAAGGACGAATGGCGTTCTATGTGGTCCAGAAAAGGGCAGAATGATTGATTTTCTTTGTGTTCTAGAAAACATTGAAAGGAACTTTCTAGGTGCTCTAGAAAAGGTTGGAAGGACGAATGGCGTTCTATTTTGTCCAGAAAAGGGCAGAATGATTGATTTTCTTCGGGTTCTAGAAAACATTGAAAGGAACTTTCTAGGTGCTCTAGAAAAGGTTGGAAGGATGAATGGTGTTCTATGTGGTCCTGAAAAGGGCAGAATGATTGATTTTCTTTGTGTTCTAGAAAACATTGAAAGGAACTTTCTAGGTGCTCTAGAAAAGGTTGGAAGGATGAATGGCGTTCTATGTGGTCCAAAAAAGGGCAGAATGATTGATTTTCTTTGTGTTCTAGAAAACATTGAAAGGAACTTTCTAGGTGCTCTAGAAAAGGTTGGAAGGACGAATTGCGTTCTATGTGGTCCAGAAAAGGGCAGAATGATTGATTTTCTTCGGGTTCTAGAAAACATTGAAAGTGAAAGGAACTTTCTAGGTGCTCTAGAAAAGGTTGGAAGGATGAATGGCGTTCTATGTGGTCCAGAAAAGGGCAGAATGATTGATTTTCTTCATATTCTAGAAAACATTGAAAGGAACTTTCTAGGTGCTCTAGAAAAGGTTGGAAGGACGAATGGCGTTCTATGTGGTCCAGAAAAGGGCAGAATGATTGATTTTCTTCGGGTTCTAGAAAACATTGAAAGGAACTTTCTAGGTGCTCTAGAAAAGGTTGGAAGGATGAATGGCGTTATATGTGGTCCTGAAAAGGGCAGAATGATTGATTTTCTTCGTGTTCTAGAAAACATTGAAAGGAACTTTCTAGGTGCTCTAGAAAAGGTTGGAAGGATGAATGGCATTCTATGTGGTCCAGAAAAGGGCAGAATGATTGATTTTCTTCGTGTTCTAGAAAAGATTGAAAGGAACTTTCTAGGTGCTCTAGAAAAGGTTGGAAGGATGAATGGCATTCTATGTGGTCCAGAAAAGGGCAGAATGATTGATTTTCTTCGTTTTCTAGAAACATTGAAAGGAACTTTCTAGGTGCTCTAGAGTAGGTTGGAAGGATGAATGGCATTCTATGTGGTCCAGAAAAGGGCAGAATGATTGATTTTCTTCGGGTTCTAGAAAACATTGAAAGGAACTTTCTAGGTGCTCTAGAAAAGGTTGGAAGGATGAATGGCGTTCTATGTGGTCCAGAAAAGGGCAGAATGATTGATTTTCTTCGTTTTCTAGAAACATTGAAAGGAACTTTCTAGGTGCTCTAGAGTAGGTTGGAAGGATGAATGGCATTCTATGTGGTCCAGAAAAGGGCAGAATGATTGATTTTCTTCGGGTTCTAGAAAACATTGAAAGGAACTTTCTAGGTGCTCTAGAAAAGGTTGGAAGGACGAATGGCGTTCTATGTGGTCCAGAAAAGGGCAGAATGATTGATTTTCTTTGTGTTCTAGAAAACATTGAAAGGAACTTTCTAGGTGCTCTAGAAAAGGTTGGAAGGATGAATGGCGTTCTATGTGGTCCAGAAAAGGGCAGAATGATTGATTTTCTTCGTGTTCTAGAAAAGATTGAAAGGAACTTTCTAGGTGCTCTAGAAAAGGTTGGAAGGATGAATGGCGTTCTATGTGGTCCAGAAAAGGGCAGAATGATTGATTTTCTTCGTGTTCTAGAAAAGATTGAAAGGAATTTTCTAGGTGCTCTAGAAAAGGTTGGAAGGATGAATGGCATTCTATGTGGTCCAGAAAAGGGCAGAATGATTGATTTTCTTCGTTTTCTAGAAACATTGAAAGGAACTTTCTAGGTGCTCTAGAGTAGGTTGGAAGGATGAATGGCATTCTATGTGGTCCAGAAAAGGGCAGAATGATTGATTTTCTTCGTGTTCTAGAAAAGATTGAAAGGAACTTTCTAGGTGCTCTAGAAAAGGTTGGAAGGATGAATGGCGTTCTATGTGGTCCAGAAAAGGGCAGAATGATTGATTTTCTTCGTTTTCTAGAAACATTGAAAGGAACTTTCTAGGTGCTCTAGAGTAGGTTGGAAGGATGAATGGCATTCTATGTGGTCCAGAAAAGGGCAGAATGATTGATTTTCTTCGGGTTCTAGAAAACATTGAAAGGAACTTTCTAGGTGCTCTAGAAAAGGTTGGAAGGACGAATGGCGTTCTATGTGGTCCAGAAAAGGGCAGAATGATTGATTTTCTTTGTGTTCTAGAAAACATTGAAAGGAACTTTCTAGGTGCTCTAGAAAAGGTTGGAAGGATGAATGGCGTTCTATGTGGTCCAGAAAAGGGCAGAATGATTGATTTTCTTTGTGTTCTAGAAAACATTGAAAGGAACTTTCTAGGTGCTCTAGAAAAGGTTGGAAGGATGAATGGCATTCTATGTGGTCCTGAAAAGGGCAGAATGATTGATTTTCTTTGTGTTCTAGAAAACATTGAAAGGAACTTTCTAGGTGCTCTAGAAAAGGTTGGAAGGACGAATGGCGTTCTATGTGGTCCAGAAAAGGGCAGAATGATTGATTTTTTTCGGGTTCTAGAAAACATTGAAAGGAACTTTCTAGGTGCTCTAGAAAAGGTTGGAAGGATGAATGGCGTTCTATGTGTTCCTGAAAAGGGCTTAATGATTGATTTGCTTTGTGTTCTTGAAAACATTGAAAGGAAATTTCTAGGTGCTCTAGAAAAGGTTGGAAGGATGAATGGCGTTCTATATGGTCCAGAAAAGGGCAGAATGATTGATTTTCTTTTTGTTCTAGAAAACATTGAAAGGAACTTTCTAGGTGCTCTAGAAAAGGTTGGAAGGATGAATGGCATTCTCTGTGGTCCAGAAAAGGGCAGAATGATTGATTTTCTTCAGGTTCTAGAAAACATTGGAAGGAACTTTCTAGGTGGTCTAGAAATGGTTGGAAGGACGAATGGCGTTCTATGTGGTCCAGAAAAGGGCAGAATGATTGATTTTCTTTGTGTCCTAGAAAACATTGAAAGGAACTTTCTAGGTGCTCTAGAAAAGGTTGGAAGGATGAATGGCGTTCTATGTGGTCCAGAAAAGGGCAGAATGATTGATTTTCTTCGTGTTCTAGAAAACATTGAAAGGAACTTTCTAGGTGCTCCAGAAAAGGTTGAAAGGACGAATGGCGTTCTATGTGGTCCAGAAAAGGGCAGAATGATTGATTTTCTTCGGGTTCCAGAAAACATTGAAAGGAACTTTCTAGGTGCTCTAGAAAAGGTTGGAAGGACGAATGGCGTTCTATGTGGTCCAGAAAAGGGCAGAATGATTGATTTTCTTTGTGTCCTAGAAAACATTGAAAGGAACTTTCTAGGTGCTCTAGAAAAGGTTGGAAGGATGAATGGCGTTCTATGTGGTCCAGAAAAGGGCAGAATGATTGATTTTCTTTGTGTCATAGAAAACATTGAAAGGAACTTTCTAGGTGCTCTAGAAAAGGTTGGAAGGATGAATGGCGTTCTATGTGGTCCAGAAAAGGACAGAATGATTGATTTTCTTCGGGTTCTAGAAAACATTCAAAGGAACTTTCTAGGTGGTCTAGAAATGGTTGGAAGGACGAATGGAGTTCTATGTGGTCCAGAAAAGGGCAGAATGATTGATTTTCTTTGTGTCCTAGAAAACATTGAAAGGAACTTTCTAGGTGCTCTAGAAAAGGTTGGAAGGATGAATGGCGTTCTATGTGGTCCAGAAAAGGGCAGAATGATTGATTTTCTTTGTGTTCTAGAATACATTGAAAGGAACTTTCTAGGTGCTCTAGAAAAGGTTGGAAGGACGAATGGCGTTCTATGTGGTCCCGAAAAGGGCAGAATGATTGATTTTCTTCGGGTTCTAGAAAACATTGAAAGGAACTTTCTAGGTGCTCTAGAAAAGGTTGGAAGAATGAATGGCGTTCTATGTGGTCCAGAAAAGGGCAGAATGATTGATTTTCTTCGGGTTCTAGAAAACATTGAAAGGAACTTTCTAGGTGCTCTAGAAAAGGTTGGAAGGATGAATGGCATTCTATGTGGTCCAGAAAAGGGCCGAATGATTGATTTTCTTTGTGTTCTAGAAAAGATTGAAAGGAACTTTCTAGGTGCTCTAGAAAAGGTTGGAAGGATGAATGGCGTTCTATGTGGTCCAGAAAAGGGCAGAATGATTGATTTTCTTCGGGTTCTAGAAAACATTGAAAGGAACTTTCTAGGTGCTCCAGAAAAGGTTGGAAGAATGAATGGCGTTCTATGTGGTCCAGAGAAGGGCAGAATGATTGATTTTCTTTGTGTTCTAGAATACATTGAAAGGAACTTTCTAGGTGCTCTAGAAAAGGTTGGAAGGACGAATGGCGTTCTATGTGGTCCCGAAAAGGGCAGAATGATTGATTTTCTTCGGGTTCTAGAAAACATTGAAAGGAACTTTCTAGGTGCTCCAGAAAAGGTTGGAAGAATGAATGGCATTCTATGTGGTCCAGAAAAGGGCAGAATGATTGATTTTCTTCGTGTTCTAGAAAACATTGAAAGGAACTTTCTAGGTGCTCTAGAAAAGGTTGGAAGGATGAATGGCATTCTATGTGGTCCAGAAAAGGGCCGAATGATTGATTTTCTTTGTGTTCTAGAAAAGATTGAAAGGAACTTTCTAGGTGCTCTAGAAAAGGTTGGAAGGATGAATGGCGTTCTATGTGGTCCAGAAAAGGGCAGAATGATTGATTTTCTTCGGGTTCTAGAAAACATTGAAAGAAACTTTCTAGGTGCTCCAGAAAAGGTTGGAAGAATGAATGGCGTTCTATGTGGTCCAGAGAAGGGCAGAATGATTGATTTTCTTCGTGTTCTAGAAAAGATTGAAAGGAACTTTCTAGGTGCTCTAGAAAAGGTTGGAAGGACGAATGGCGTTCTATGTGGTCCAGAAAAGGGCAGAATGATTGATTTTCTTCGGGTTCTAGAAAACTTTGAAAGGAACTTTCTAGGTGCTCTAGAAAAGGTTGGAAGGATGAATGGCGTTCTATGTGGTCCAGAAAAGGGCAGAATAATTGATTTTCTTTGGGTTCTAGAAAACATTGAAAGGAACTTTCTAGGTGCTCTAGAAAAGGTTGGAAGGATGAATGGCGTTCTATTTGTTATAGGAATGTGATATCATGTAATGCTCATTGTGGTGTTCTTGGTCCTTTATTTTTCATACTTCATACACATGACACGTGGTTTGGTCTAAAAAACAAGCTTCTTGCATATGAAGATGATGCTACACTGTTTTCATTGATTCCAACTCTTGAATGTAGATATCAGATTGCTGAATCCCTTAATAGAGATCTAGCTAAAATAAGCGCATGGTGCAAGTTATGGGGCATGAAGTTTATTCCTATCAAAACTCAAAGTATGCCTGTACTTAGGTAAAGGACAATGGCTCCTGAACATTCAGATCTCAGCATTGATAATGTTTCTTAAACTCTGTATGACTTATGAAATTTTAGGTGTGATTCACAACAGCAAACTTACTTTTCAGAAACACATTAGTTCTGTATCATCTACGATTGCAAAGAAAAGATTTTTGGAGGTATCTTATTACTTTCCATAATCGATATACTCCGGAGACTTGTTTTAACTCTTACATTTTACATTGTTTCGAGTATTTTTTTCCATCCTGGTCTTCAGCTGCTGATTCTCATCTCAATTTGTTTTACAGAAACTTACTGTCTATTAAATTTCGTGTTCTTAATCTAGATATTGATTTCTGGCACCGTAGTTCAATTAGTTGGTTATGTACGTTTTATAAAATTTTCATAATTCTCATCATCCTTTACTTTCAGATCTTTCCACACAGATCAATCTTGTTCGTAATACTATGCATGAGGTTAATTCTAATAGCCACTGCCTGGACACTTTAAATCAATCTATCTAATAGCCATGCCTTCAAATTCATCAGGCTGAATACTAATAATATAGAAATTTTATTACAGCTGTAACCAATATTTGGTATGATCTTCTTAATCAAGTAGTCAAATCGAAGGAACTTCAGAAGTTCAAACTTGCAGCAAATGTTTTCATGCTGAACATGCTGACATAAGTCTTTTTATAGTTTATATATGTGTTATCGGTTTTGATGTTGTCATAGTTTTTAAAATATTTTATTGTTAATTTTTTTCTCATTCTTATAATACTTTTCTTACACAATTTCCTCACTCTGCTATTTGAAGTAGGGTTTTTTCTTAGATAATAATAATAATAATAATAATAATAATAATAATAATAATAATAATAATAATAATAATAATAATAATAATAATAATAATAATAATAATAATAATAATAATAATAATAATAATAGTAAAATATTAGGAAATAATGTATGACAATTTCAAGGATTCATAGTAAGGTAGAGGATAAGATTGATTGTAATTCTGAAAGGTTCCCTGAAGGTTCAGGTTTGGAGCATAGTTTTGAAAGAGAAGATATGTTTTTTAACTAATTTTCAAGTGGAATAACTAAAAAAATAAAGGAAGGTCCTATTTAGGAAAATCTCGGCATTATATGTGAGCTGAAAAGAAGGGCAATGAATGGACTAAGGATACAAAATTTATATGAGAAAAATTGTATGTTTGAAAGTGAATGTCCATTTACAATATTAATAGTGGTAAGATTATAGTATTATATAACTGTATATATGTATTCGGGATGGAAGCAACCTATGTAATATAGGGCATTGTAAATTTCACCATAAATATTTCACATACTCTCATACACTATAATGGTATTTTTTTTTCTTTTTGGTATATCTTGCTCTCCCCCCACACAGAAAAAAAGTAGCTGTTTAAGCTTGATATTTCATGTATTACCTTGTTTGAGTTTAGTGAGGTTCTTGCTTGCAAAACTTATATATATAGGTTCGTTATCTGTTTAAAAAAGTTTATTTTCATAGTTAAAGCCTCTCTGATATAACCTAATAGCCCAATCGCACAATTGCTGACCACAGAAGGAACAGCTTCCTCCTGCCTTTCCCCTTACTGCTGCACCATACTCTTTGGTGGTTCCGCCCTTGATTTATCTCTCTCTCTCTCTCTCTCTCTCTCTCTCTCTCTCTCTCTCTCTCTCTCTCTCTCTCTCTCTGACATAGTCATAGCAGTAGGGAGGAATTCGTTTGATTTCAGTGCAGTAAGATACAGTTTCACATAAGGGGCATAACTAGCTACATCATCAAAGCAGACTATATACTGGGGGCTATCACCAATGAAACTTTTTTGGAAATCTATGATTTCCTTTGTGGACAAAGACACGCCCCAATATCGTACTACGCCCCAAAAACTTATGTCCTGGAGCAGTACTCATCATTGCCAGCCGCCCATATAACCAAGGTTTTTAAGCTCTCTCCACAACATTTTGTGAACTAAAAGTCTTTGCTTGCCGTCGGGGAAATGACGATCTCGTTCGCTTTCAACCTGCCACAAATAGCTCTCATATGGTGGTGACACTACTTTATGCACTTTGGGTATGACGCCTGCCCTAACCTGTATGTGCTGCCATCCTTAATGTCAACATTTTGCCCATGAAGATTCTGGTGACCTAATTCAACTCACTTATGGAAAACCAATTCACTAACTTCAATACCACAATCAATACCCTAAATAAGATGAAGAGGACAACTATTCAATATCAACTGAAGTTGACATGAATGCGGTATGACAGAATGTGGTAGGACACAGACACACCCCACGATGTGCAGAAGTGGTGACAAAGGCGCCTACCACCAAAATGTTTCACCACTATTTCACACCAAAACCAGTGACCTCTCCAGCAACTTTATGATGCACTTTGACCGCTGATATGTTACTACAAATCTAAATTCATAGTTACTGTGTAAAAATAAGCAAACAGTGGTCAGTGACCTAAAGACTTTCAAGAAGAGCAGGGCTCCTGGCAGTGGCCTTCCATATCTGTACTCTTTACAATTTACATGATGGAAGTACAGCAAGCAACTTTTGGTAGACACTGGTGATTGCTGTTCTCTACATGTGAAAACTTAGTCTATCTAAGCCTACCAAAGTCCAAATAGTAACTGCCAAACGATCTGTGATCTCCACCCCGTGTTAAGAGGCCCTTATGTTATATTTTGTGAGTGCCAAATATAATTTATAGTTTCTCTTTGCTGACGCCCCCCTTGCCAATCCTTGTTGTGGATTTCCTCACCAATTTCAACCTCTTGGATGAGGTTGTTCAACGACAGTTAGCCAACACAGACTCTTACTCGTCGACATCTCTTCAACACACAACCTACAAAATTACTCTCCACATCAGCTCACCCACGGATGCCTTCGCCCACCTCCTCACATCATACTCAGAAGTGCTCTGTCCTAGACTTCACAATATGTCCACCATTCCCACTAAACAAATTATTGATCACTATATCAAGAACACAGGGCCATCAGTGTTCACCAGAGTCAAGTGTCCTTTGCCGAATTGTCTTTTGCCGAGATGAAAGATATGTAACTTTGCTAAAAGGCTTCAAGCTCATGCTTATTGTCCTTACATATTGTCCTACAAAAAGAACCCCCTGCACCTGTGTGGGGATTACTGGCATATGAACAAGCAGAGAGAATGGATTAACTGCCTCCCAACGAAACCTTGCCACAATTACCTCCTACTCACAACAAAGTGTAGGTTTTATCAATTCTTGACTTAGTGAAGGGGTATTATCAGATACCCATGAACCCATAAGAAATCGCCAAGATCGCCATCACCATCCACTTCAATGCATACAGCTACAATCATCCTGTTTTGGCCTTAATAGTGATGAGGCTACTTTTCAAAGCCTCATGAATGGTATCTTCGGCAACCTCCCCTACAGTGTGTGTTACAAGTGCGACACACTTCTGTATACTTCCTTCAAAGAGGAACCCCTTCATCAACTTCATGTCGTGCTCGACTGCCTACAATAGAACGGCTTTGAATTGGGGTATGACAAGTTTACTTTTGGTGCCAATGAAGTATCCTTCTTAGGGTACCGCTTCACTCCTGAAGGAGTTCATCCCTTCCCTGAAAAGGTACCAGCTGTTCAGAACATCCCCACACCCTCAACCATCAAAGCAATGTAAAAGTTTTTGTTTGTGGTCAACCATTATTACTGGTTCCTTGCAGCCATCGTCGCTACTCTCGGGCCCTCTATGTCTCTCAAAAAGACAAAGGGTAGTCAGGGAGTAACCCCACCCTTTGGCCCTCTTCGGTAGGAAACCATCTAGTGTGGAATCTGGATACTCCACATTTGACCGAGAATTGAGGGAAGTGTATGGGTTTCACCACTTCTTAGAAGGCTGGCCGTTTCTCATTCACACGGACAACATGGCTCTGGTGCACTTCTTCGCTCGAAGGTCTGATGACTGGTCCGCTCTTCAACTTCCAATTCTCTCCAACCCGTATGAATGCAATTGCACACTTCAACACGTCCCTGTAAAATTTAATCTTGTTGCCTAAAACCTGTCAAAAAATAATTTGCATCTATTCATTGGGATTACTATGCAGTGTTATAATCCAAACGAAAAGATCCAATGTATCAAATATGTAGTATATCCTACTTTTTCTTTTTTTAAAACTTTTTTTTCCAGAGGTTTTATTCAAGAAAACAAATGCAGTGACACCACATAAAGAATGACCACATTACAATAATGTCCACCTCTTTTTAGAAATATGACCAGGTTTTACTAAGACTAACAGCCGTCTATGTCACATTTTGAAAGTAACGGAAGTGGGGGACGCTGGGGTGGTAATAGGTGTTTACTTGTATCTTCAACCCCGTAGGGTCATTACAGTGACTCAAGGATTAACCCTGGATAGGTACGCTCCTCGGACACCCCTTTAAGGGTATACTTGGACGCGAACGACCCCGACGCCAAAAAAAAATTCTTGAAAAATCAGTTTTTGCAGTAACCTCTTTTTTTCTTTTGCCAAAAAAAACTTCAATGAATGCTTAAAACAACTGTAAAGATAAATACTACTCATCTGCAGAAAAACTATTTATTATAAATATTTTAAAAAATTAAGTAGAAAAAAAAGACCTGACATAAAAATTCATAAAAAAAAGTTTATACATATATACACAAATCCTTTTAGGAATTGATTCTTGAATGTTTAGGACACATCTTGATGTATTTTGGATGAAGTCAGACCCATGGAGGTGAAGATCTGAAATGAGAAAAAAAGGGTAACTTTTTTTGGCTAAAAAAATTTGTCCAAATTTCATGAATTTTTTTGGGTACCCAAATGAAATAGGAAGTGGCTAATTTTTTTAGGGAATAAACATATGTTATCCTAAAATAGAAATATGTAAAAAAATCTTCATTATTTTGTAAATTACATTTATATCAGGGGCCATATCTAAAGGTAATTTTTTGAGTACTTAGAAATTTCGTAAAAAAATACATATATTTAATATATAATATGATATTTATGCAGGTAAAAATATACCAAAATATCACAAATTCTATAGGGAACAAGAATATATATAGATAGGGCAACTTACGCTTCGGATATGTCCACAAAATGGCCGCCAACCACACTGACTCAGACTCCCTAATCTGCCACTTGAAATGTAGGAAGGGTATGTCAATTTCAAGGTGTTATTTACTAATCTACTAATTATTGGATATGCATAAAAATTGTATGGTGGGTTGCTGGATAATTGTCGATTATTTTACGACTATAAAATTTAAATTCTGACCCAAAAAAATTTTTTTGAAGGGAAATAAAATCGAAAAAAAAACAAAAATGTGAAACAATATAATATTTTAGCTAAAAAAATTTGATGATATTCAATCAAAAAAGAAGTAAACAAAATTTTCCGACAAATAAACATCTAGAGGAATCATTACTTTGTGATAGTTCCTTAGTACGTAGTAATTTTGAAAGAAATGGGAAAAAACGAAAAAATGGCAATCACCGGAAAATCGAACACATACCTATATATACGCCATATCTGGCTAAAAAAAAGATAGGCATGGGTAGCCAGATCATCTAGAAACACTTTCCAACACCATAAAAATATAAGTTTTGCGACACTACTTGCCAATTCCATACGGTAACATGACTAAGCAAAAAAATGCAAAACAAATAAAAAGGGGCACTCGCGGAAAAATGGCTAACATTCTAATATACGGCATTTCAGAAAAAAAAAATTCAGCCACGTGCTAGGCAAACCATCAAGGCACATTTTCCGACAAATAAACATATAAATGAATCATTACTCTGTGATAGTTCCTTAGTACGTAGTAATTTTGAAAGAAATGGGAAAAAATGAAAAAATGGCAATCACAGGAAAATCGAACACATACCTATATATACGCCATATCTGGGTAAAAAAAAAGATAGGCATGGGTAGCCAGATCATCTAGAAACACTTTCCAACACTATAAAATTATAAGTTTTGCGACACTACTTGCCAATTCCTTACGGTAACATGACTAAGCAAAAAAATGCAAAACAAATAAAAAGGGGCACTCGCGGAAAAATGGCCATTCTAATATACGGCATTTCAGAAAAAAAAATTTCAGCCACGTGCTAGGCAAACCATCAAGGCACATTTTCCGACAAATAAACATATAAATGAATCATTACTCTGTGATAGTTCCTTAGTACGTAGCAATTTTGAAAGAAATGGGAAAAAACGAAAAAAAAGCAATCACAGGAAAATCGAACACATACTTATATATACGCCATATCTGGCTAAAAAAAAATAGGCATGGGTAGCCAGATCATCTAGAAACACTTTCCAACACTATAAAAATATAAGTTTTGCGACACTACTTGCCAATTCCTTACGGTAACATGACTAAGCAAAAAAATGCAAAACAAATAAAAAGGGGCACTCGCGGAAAAATGCCCAACATTCTAATATACGGCATCTCAGATAAAAAAAAAGACATGCACGTGTTAGCCCAACCATCAAGGCACACTTTCTAACACATAAATATGAAAAACAAATCAATAATATACGGCAATTCCTTACTACGTAGTAAATTTTTACAAATATTAAAAAAAAAACAGAAATTGGCCACCGCAGTTAAATACCCAATATACCAATAACTACGTCGTATCTGACAAAAACAAAGTCACGCATGGGTAGCCAGATCATCTAGACACACTTTCCAACACTAAAAAAGCAAAAGTTTTATGTCACTATTTGGCAATATCTTACGGAAAAATGACTTGGCAAAAAAATGAAAAAAAATGAAAAAGGGGCACTCGCGGTAAAATGCTCAACATTCTAATATACGGCATCTCACATAAAAAAAAAGACATGCACGTGTTAGCCCAACCATCAAGGCACACTTTCTAACACATAAACATGAAAAAAATGAATAATATACGGCAATTCCTTACTACGTAAAATTTTTTACAAATATTGAAAAAAAAATAGAAATTGGCAACCGCAGTTAAATACCCAATATACCAATAACTACGTCGTATCTGACAAAAAAAATGTCACGCATGGGTAGCCAGATCATCTAGACACACTTTCCAACACTAAACAAGCAAAAGTTTTACGACACTATTTGGCAATATCTTACGGAAAAATGACTTGGCAAAAAAATGAAAAAAAATGAAAAAGGGGCACTCGCGGTAAAATGGTCATCGTGGTGATGAACGACATTTTAACTAAAAAAAAAATCATGCACATGGTAGCCAAACAATCCACCAAGACTTTCCACAACTGATAACCTATACAAGTTGCACCATTCTACGACAATTTCATAATACGTAATAACTTTGATAATTATGCAAATTACCTTAGAAGGGTAAACTCGGTCGCGCTCGACCCCGACGCGTCTCAGAAATCGGGGAAGGAGTACAGCTACAGCAATGCACATCTGGACACTACTAGAGCGTGTAGGGGAGACACCTCCTGCAGGTCGATCACCCACAAATTCAGTCACGGGGGTGAGTCACGTGAGAAAAACCTCTTTTTTTTGACGCTCGGGGTCGCGTACGACCCACCGTACCTATCCAGGGTTAATGCATTCTCATTGACTATAATTTGCTAATCATATTAGAAAATACAGAAACAGTAGAGAAGCACGTTCAAACTGAATTGGGGCCGAAGTCAAAGTGAGTGTTGCTCTACTTGGCTAGTAAGTGGAGTCTACCCACCACATGCCAAGAAATCTAATCACCTCGTTAAAATCTGAATAAACGTTCGGGTTTGCCGAAGTGATACTTCTATTAAAGGAAGATGGTTTGTATTTTTATAGAAACAACTCCTTGACAATAAATAGTGAACAATTTATGCACGAAAATATAGAAGCCTAACACTATTTACAATAGATAACAATTTATACAAAAAGAAATACCATCTTAGCGTTTACTTATGACCATTTGTTAATTGACTGAAAACGTGACCGAACAAATGTCAGTAAACTTGAGATAGTTTTTAGTGCTCCAACAAGCACCAACTCGTCAAACAAATCTGCCACAACGCCGTTCAATCAGGAATTCAGCCACAGTTTTTAATGTATTTTAAATATCACTACATATACACTGGAATACCTTTTTATTAAGAGAAATAGGATATGGTATTCAAACAAGTAGTAGATATATTGATAGTAGCAGGACTGTAAAACACAGAAAGTCAGATATTTTGATTCTCTGGTATATTGATATAAACAAGAGTGATCAATGATAACATGCAGATAGTATTATCTGTGTTCCAAAATGGTAGTCTCTTGCTGTAGACTTACCATCTTTCAGGTTTGGGAAGGCGATGTTGACAAAGAGTATAGAGAACAAATGTAAAATTTACTACCGAATATAGTGTTATAAAGCAATCTCTTGTTGATACTTTTATAACTGATAAAAATAAGACATAAATAAGAATTCAATAGTGAGTACTAAAACAAACTGAAAAGAACATTATAAATCAGAATGGCAAACTTTGCAGATATTGGGACTGATGTAATCCGTGAAGCAAAATTGGATAACAGTTAAAATGTAAAACTCTTTAAAATTTAAATAAATACCATTAGAAAATTAAAAGATATGTTCAATATAACTGCAAAAGGTTTATTCTATTTAAAATTTCAAACATTTTATTTATTTGTCATAGGCAAAGAGATTGCTTCATTCCAACAAGCTTTTGAAAGAGAAGTCATATAGTGCAGCCTAAAAGGAAAAAAAAAAAGCTTTAGTGTTGTTTCGAATATTCCACTTAGATTTACTATATCTATATATTTATGAACATCTGTATTATTATTATTATTATTATTATTATTATTATAATTATTATTATTATTATTATTATTATTATTATTATTATTATTATTATTATTATTATTATTATTATTATTATTATTATTATTATTACCTAAGCTACAACTTTTGAATATACATCATTAAATATATATATTTATATATATATATAAATATATATATATATATATATATATATATATATATATATATATATATATATATATATATATATATATATATATATATATATATATATATATACATATACATATATATACATATATAAATATATATATATATATATATATATATATATATACATATATATTTATATATATATATATATATATATATATATATATATATATATTTATATATATATATATATATATATATATATATAATATATATATATATATATATATATATATATATATATATATATATATATATATATATATATATATATATATATATATATATATATATATATGTATGTATATATATATATATATATATATATATATATATATATATATATATATATATATATATATATATATATATATATATATATATGTACATATATACATACATATTGAGTACTTATAATCACATACATAATATGGCGGCCACCTATTAAGTTGTTACTGAGAGTCTTTTGTGAATGCAACTAAACTTTCTTTGGTCGGAACATGAGTTTTTAACCCTGGATAGGTACGGTGGGTCGTTCGCGACCCCGAGCGTCAAAAAAAAACAGGTTTTTCTCACGTGACTCACCCCCGTGACTGAATTTGTGGGTGATCGACCTGCAGGAGGTGTCTCCCCTACACGCTCTAGTAGTGTCCAGATGTGCATTGCTGTAGCTGTACTCCTTCCCCGATTTCTGAGACGCGTCGGGGTCGTTCGCGTCCGAGTTTACCCTTCTAAGGTAGTTTGCATAATTATCAAAGTTATTACGTATTATGAAATTGTCGTAGAATGGTGCAACTTGTATAGGTTATCAGTTGTGGAAAGTCTTGGTGGATTGTTTGGCTACCATGTGCATGTTTTTTTTTTAGTTAAAAGGTCGTTCATCACCACGAGGACCATTTTACCGCGAGTGCCCCTTTTTAATTTTTTTTCATTTTTTTGCCAAGTAATTTTTCCGTAAGATATTGCCAAATAGTGTCGTAAAACTTTTGCTTGTTTAGTGTTTGAAAGTGTGTCTAGATGATCTGGCTACCCATGCATGACTTTGTTTTTGTCAGATACGACGTAGTTATTGGTATATTGGGTATTTAACTGCGGTTACCAATTTCTGTTTTTTTTTCAATATTTGTAAAAATTACTACGTAGTAAGGAATTGCCGTATATTATTCATTTTTTTTTCATGTTTATGTGTTAGAAAGTGTGCCTTGATGGTTGGGCTAACACGTGCATGTCTTTTTTTTTATCTGAGATGTCGTATATTAGAATGTCGGGCATTTTACCGCGAGTGTCCCTTTTTCATTTTTTTTCATTTTTTTGCCAAGTCATTTTTCCGTAAGATATTGCGAAATAGTGTCGTAAAACTATTGCTTTTTTAATGTTGGAAAGTGTGTCTAGATGATCTGGCTACCCATGCGTGATTTTGTTTTTGTCAGATACGATGTAGTTATTGGTATATTGGGTATTTAACTGCGGTTGCCAATTTCTGTTTTTTTTCAACATTTGTAAAAATTTACTACGTAGTAAGGAATTGCCGTATATTATTGATTTTTTTTCATGTTTATGTGTTAGAAAGTGTGCCTTGATGGTTGGGCTAACACGTGCATGTCTTTTTTTTTATCTGAGATGCCGTATATTAGAATGTTGGGCATTTTTCCGCGAGTGCCCCTTTTTATTTGTTTTGCATTTTTTTGCTTAGTCATGTTACCGTAAGGAATTGGCAAGTAGTGTCGCAAAACTTATATTTTTATAGTGTTGGAAAGTGTTTCTAGATGATCTGGCTACCCATGCCTATTTTTTTTTAGCCAGATATGGCGTATATATAAGTATGTGTTCGATTTTCCTGTGATTGCCATTTTTTCGTTTTTTCCTATTTCTTTCAAAATTACTACGTACTAAGGAACTATCACAGAGTAATATTTCATTTATATGTTTATTTGTCGGAAAATATGCCTTGATGGTTTGCCTAGCACGTGGCTGAAATTTTTTTTTTCTGAAATGCCGTATATTAGAATGGCCATTTTTCCACGAGTGCCCCTTTTTATTTGTTTTGCATTTTTTTGCTTAGTCATGTTACCGTAAGGAATTGGCAAGTAGTGTCGCAAAACTTATAATTTTATAGTGTTGGAAAGTGTTTCTAGATGATCTGGCTACCCATGCCTATCTTCTTTTTTTAGCCAGATATGGCGTATATATAGGTATGTGTTCGATTTTCCTGTGATTGCCATTTTTTCGTTTTTTCCCATTTCTTTCAAAATTACTACGTACTAAGGAACTATCACAGAGTAATTATTCATTTAGATGTTTATTTGTCGGAAAATATGCCTTGATGGTTTGCCTAGCACGTGGCTGAATTTTTTTTTTCTGAAATGCCGTATATTAGAATGTTAGCCATTTTTCCGCGAGTGCCCCTTTTTATTTGTTTTGCATTTTTTTGCTTAGTCATGTTACCGTAAGGAATTGGCAAGTAGTGTCGCAAAACTTATATTTTTATAGTGTTGGAAAGTGTTTCTAGATGATCTGACTACCCATGCTTATCTTTTTTTTAGCCAGATATGGCGTATATATAGGTATGTGTTCGATTTTCCGGTGATTGCCATTTTTTCGTTTTTTCCCAATTCTTTCAAAATTACTACGTACTAAGGAACTATCACAGAGTAATGATTCCTCTAGATGTTTATTTGTCGGAAAATTTTGTTTACTTTTTTTTTGATTGAATATCATCAAATTTTTTTAGCTAAAATATTGTTTTACATTTTTTTTTTCGATTTTATTTCCCTTCAAAAAATTTTTTTTGGGTCAGAATTTTAATTTTATAGTCGTAAAATAATCGACAATTATCCAGCAACCCACCATACAATTTTTATGCATATCCAATAATAATTAGATTAGTAAATAACACCTTGAAATTGACATACCCTTCCTACATTTCAAGTGGCAGATTAGGGAGTCTGAGTCAGTGTGGTTGGCGGCCATTTTGTGGACATATCCGAAGCGTAAGCTGCCCTATCTATATATATTCTTGTTCCCTATAGAATTTGTGATATTTTGGTATATTTTTACCTGCATAAATATCATATTATATATTAAATATATGTATTTTTTTACGAAATTTCTAAGTACTCAAAAAATTACCTTTAGATATGGCCCCTGATATAAATGTAATTTACAAAATAATGAAGATTTTTTTACATATTTCTATTTTAGGATAACATATGTTTATTCCCTAAAAAAATTAGCCACTTCCTATTTCATTTGGGTACCCAAAAAAATTCATGAAATTTGGACAAATTTTTTTGGCCAAAAAAAGTTACCCTTTTTTTCTCATTTCAGATCTTCACCTCCATGGGTCTGACTTCATCCAAAATACATCAAGATGTGTCCTAAACATTCAAGAATCAATTCCTAAAAGGATTTGTGTATATATGTATAAACTTTTTTTTTATGAATTTTTACGTCAGGTCTTTTTTTTTTTCTACTTAATTTTTTAAAATATTTATAATAAATAGTTTTTCTGCAGATGAGTAGTATTTATCTTTACAGTTGTTTTAAGCATTCATTGAAGTTTTTTTTGGCAAAAGAAAAAAGGAGGGTACTGCAAAAACTGATTTTTCAAGAATTTTTTTTGGCGTCGGGGTCGTTCGCGTCCGAGTATACCCTTAAAGGGGTGTCCGAGGACCGTACCTATCCAGGGTTAAACAACCTTTTCCTGTCAAGAACCCCACACATATTCAATCACCCAATGGTGCAAGAAAATTCATGAATAGATAGGTTATCATTGAAAAGGGAGAGCGATAGCAACAATATAAAAAAAATAAGAAATATCATTATAATGTATATAAGCATGTTTGATACATGAGAGGTGCATGGCTCCTCCCAAAAGACGACATACATGTTAAATAGGCCGCCTTGCCTTTAAGAAGCGTAAGGTAGGCGGATCATCTGACAGGAGATATGATTGTTTTATGTTATCTAGCGAGACCCAGTCTTTTTTGCCATGCATGTTGAGAAGGAATGCTTTTGGCATACAGCAGGTCAGGGGGAAAGATCTGTGAAGGGGGCACTAACTGTGGTTTACAAGAGCCATAGGACAGAAAACATATGTTCATGAGTGCTGATCAGTTGGGGTGTTGCTTAGCTGGGACTTTTAATTCTGACAGCATGGAGAAAATTTTCCCAAAAAATTGTTTTACCAGTTGGAGATTTTCGGAAGAGGTTTCAGATGGAAAAATTCCGGCAAGGAAATCCAACCGGTTGCCATACACCATTTCAGATACCGAGACATCAACGGCATCTTTAGGAGTGGTTTTGAATACCAGGAGCATCCATGGAAACTGGGTAAACCAGTCAGAGTGCTTGCAGTGGGACATCACCACTGCTTTGATGGTACGATGATAACGTTCAACCATACTGGTGAAAGCAGGGTTGTATGCATTGTTCTAAGGAAGAGTGATACCCAGAATATTTGATAATGATGTCCACTATTGATAGGTCAGATATACACGAGGGGGACGTTGCATTTTCCCTGTTAATGGCTTTATGAAAACAAAGCTTATGATCCTTGCGAATGATGAATGACGTTCTTTCCAAGAAATGGAGGAAAGTTAGGGACAGCTAAATGCACTACTAGCAATTTGCAGTCGAAAATAAAGTAGCTTTATTCCATCATAGACAGTTTTCTATTGAAAAAGGCCAATGGGCGTGTAGAGCCGTTGAACACCTGCTCGAGGACTGCCAAAATAGTGACGTCACTAGCATCGGTGAAGAGAAGGAGAGGTCAATGTGGCACAGGAAAAGTAAGAGCAGCAGTGATTGATATGGCTTTCATTGCGTTGCAGAAGGACACTTCTGGAATAGGACTGCACTTCATGTCTCTTGGCTTTCTTTTGAAGGAGGAATAGAGGGGGCCAAGCTGTGGTGATTCATGGCAGGAAACGGTGATAATAGTTGATCATGCCTAAGAATTCTTGCAGTGCTTTCATGGTCGAAGTCGTGGGGAAGTTCTGAATGGCTGCTACTTTTCATTGAGGATGTGAACTCCTTCAGGAAAGAAGTGGTACCCTAAGAATGATATTTCGTTGGCGCCAAAGTGCACTTTTCGTGCAGTATCACAAGCCCAATCTGTTGTAGGTGGTCGAGCATGGTGCATAGATGAAGGAGGTGTACCTCTTTGGAAGAAGAGAAGAAAAGCATGTCGTCCACGTAACATTCACAGAAGTAGAGTTCCCCTAGGATGCTGTCCATGAGATGTTGAAAAGTGGTCCCAGCATAACAAAGGCAACAAAAGGAGCTATTGAAATTCTATGTACCCAATGTGGTGGTTATGGCAGTATTGGGATTTCCTCTGGGCTCAAGGGCACCTGATAATACCCCTTTAGGATGTAGAACGTGGAGAAAACCTTGGATTTGTGCAAGTAGGAGGTCACATCGGCGATGTATGGGAGAGTGCTGTGAACCTGTTCTTTCTGCAGTTCAGGGGCTTGTATTCCCAACATGGATGTAGAGTGCCAAATTTCTTCAGGACTATGTGAAAGTTTGATGATGATTGACTGGAGGCCTTTTGGCAAAAGCTAATTTTTTTTTATTTCGACGAACATTTGTTTAGCGGTTGTCAATCGATACGGTGACAGACATAAGAATCTGGTGAAAACTGTGGCACCCGTTGTCTCTATATGGTTATAAATACCGTATTATTCTGAAACCATGGTTGTTTGCCGAAATTCTTAAATGAAAACATCTGGGTATAATGTGAGAAGTTGGGATTATGTATCCATGGGTGTGCTGATGTGGAAAGCTAGGGGAGAGGGGATGGGTTGGAGAGTTGTTGAGGAGGATGAATTCTCATTGACTAACAGTAGGTGAGCTACGTCAGCCAGCTGGAGGAAATGGGAGAAGAAGTGCGCTTCGAGAACTGGCTATTTGACGTCAGCAACGAGACACTTCAAAGTATATTTGGCGATTCTAATCAATAATCTGAGGCTTTAAAACCATGCATAGGTATCACAGATCCGTTGGCAGTTACCATGTATATATTGGCAGATTTAGACATACTACCTCATGTCCTGTAGAGTGGTCTTGGCATAAAAGAACCGTAAGCACACGTGTCTATCAAGAATCACACAGCCGTGCCTGCGTCATGTAAAAAGAAAAGATTAGTGAAGGGGGAGGCCGCTGCCACTAGTTATGGCATACGTACACATTTTTATCCACTGACAACGATTCGCAAATTTCTTCGTAGCTGCCCTGAATTTGAAGTGGTAGTAGACTAACTGCGGTGATGGGTGTCGGTAAGTGACTGACCAGGTCGGTGGTTGAGGTGTAAACAAGGGGTGGTATGTACGGGTGGTGGGCTGCTTTGTCGCCGCTCTGGAACGTCAGAGGGTGTGCGACTGTGTCCTACGGCACCCACGTTAACTTCGGTCAAAGTTGAATAGTTCGTTCACCTCCTTAGAAATGGAGGCTTGGGGGGAGGTCCAAAAGGCACTGAAGTGGCTGTCCATAAGGCATTGACTTTTGTTATCAGGACCTTCTTGGGCAAAATATCAACATCGGGGATGACACACATACAGATTCGTGTAAGCACCTTGCACAAATTGCATTAAGTACATTCACTTCACAACCAGAAACGCCACATTAGGAAGCAGGTGAACAATACTGGTCATGTCCCTGAGAGAAAGCTAAGCCATATAGTCCCAAACGTTATTGAGAGCTAAAAAAATTTAGCAATGTGGGTGGTCGCTGATAGCGAGTACTACTCTAGGACGTTTGATCTGAGGTCTTCATACATTATGGGGTGTCCCCGTCTTTGCACAGCCAAAAGGAGATATCAGGGAAGTGTCCCTAGGGATGGTAGCGAGAACATATTTAGCTTTAGTGTTTGACAGGGTTACGCTCTAAAAGCAAAACTTGACTTCAACATTTGGGAACCAGGTTAAAGTCTCCCAGGTGTGGCGTTAATGGCTTAGTCAGTGTCTGAGGACAGCATCATCAAGGAGTTAGGCACGGGAGGTAGTTTAACACTCCGGTGGTCAACAATGTGCCGAAGAGCAGTTAGGTTGTAACTGAGAGACTTGTAAATGCAACTGGACTTTATATGGTCGGAGCTTGAATATTTATATAACCTGTTCCAGTCAAGAAAGGCAC
The DNA here is from genome assembly GCF_036898095.1 of Palaemon carinicauda. Classification (NCBI taxonomy): domain Eukaryota; kingdom Metazoa; phylum Arthropoda; class Malacostraca; order Decapoda; family Palaemonidae; genus Palaemon; species Palaemon carinicauda. Next base: position 29,035,333 of record NC_090767.1, read on the forward strand.
ATTTGGGAGTGGGTGGGTCTTTTCTTAGCATCATAATTGAATGTTCAAATAATAGATTGCAAATTGGTGTCGATGGACACTATAGTCAGTATAGGAATGTGATATCTTATAATCCTTAGTGTAGTGTTCTTGGTCCTTTATTTTTCATACTTTATCCATATGACACGTGGTTTGGTCTAAAAAACAAGCTTCTTTCATATGTAGATAATGCTACACACTTTGCATTAATTCCATATCTTGAATGTAGATATCGGATTGCTGAATCCCTTAATAGAGATCTAGCTAAAATAATTGCATGGCGTAAGTTATGGGGCTTGAAGTTTAATCTTAACTAATCTCAAAGTATTCTTGTAAGTAGAAAAAGGACATTGGCTCCTTAACATAAAGATCTCGGCATTGATAATGTTTCTTAAATTTTTTATGACTCTTAAAAACATTTAGGTGTGATTCACAACAGCAAATTTACTTTTCACAAACACATTAGCTCTGTATCATCTTTCAATACACAGAAGACTGGATTTTGAGCTATTTTGATTTTTTTAGTAATCGATCTATTCTGGAGACTTGTTAGATTTCTTAAATTTTACATTGTTTAGAATTATGTTCTCCTTACTGGTCTTTAGCTGCTGATTCTCATCTGAATTTGTTGGACAGAAACGTACGCTCTATTAAATGTCTTGTTCTTAATGTAGATATTGATCTCTGGCACCGTAGTTCAATTTGTTGGTTATGTATGTTGCATAAGATATTTCGTATTTCTAATCATCCTTTACCTTCATATATTTCCAGACAGATACCTCCTGTTCGTAATACTAGGCATGCAGTTAATTCTAATAGCCTTGCCTTCAAAATCATGAGGGTTAATACTAATAATATTTTAGAAGTTTTATGGCTGTTTTGACCATGATTTGGAATGATCTTTTTTTATTCGGAAGTTGAATCAGTAGAACTTCAAAAGTTCAAACTTGCAACAGATGTTTCCATGCTGATCCAGCTGATACAAGTCTTTTTATAGTTTATATATGGCATATCTGTTTTGACGTTTTAACAGTTTATAAAATATTTTATCGTTAATTTTTTCTCATTCAGTTAATTATTTCCTTATATCATTTCCTGATTAATATTTTTCCCATTGGGCTTTTAGTATCTCGCTTTTCAAAGTAGGGTTTTTCCTTAGCTAATAATGATAATAATAATAATAATAATAATAATAATAATAATAATAATAATGATAATAATAATAATATATTAGGAAAGAGTGTATGTATAAAAATATTGCTAAGACAATACAGAATTTGGATGAATTGGATTTTAAGTTAGAATATGTAAAAAAAGATTTATCGTATTCAATATAAAGGATGCACGGTACGGTCGAAAATAAGATTGATTGTAATTTTGAAAGGTTCCCTGAGGGTTAGGGTTTGGAGTATAGTTTTGAAGAGGAAGATATGGTATGTAACTGATTTTCAAGTGGATTAACTAAAAAAATAAAGAAAGGTCCTATTTAGGAAAATCTTGGTATCATATTTGAGTTGAAAACAAGGGTAATGAATGAAATAAGGATACAAAATTTATATAAGAAGAATTATATGTTTATGTTTATATGTTTAAAATATTAGTATGGGTAAAAATATAGTTTTATATAACTGCATATATGTTTTTTGGGCTCAGGCCATGTCGTCCTGATGGAAGTTCCTATAGGGTAACTTCCTTAGGTATATTTGACTACGGTGATATTCCCAGAGAATTTACCTTAAGGCACCCTGAATTCTAACACCTGGAGCGAATATCCCTCCTTAAATTAACCAGGGATATCGCGTAATATCAGAGGACGTATTCTTGACACGCCACATAGCAATCTGCACCCCGAACAGAATTAACACTTAGAAGGGGTCAAGTGGCAAGAAAACGAAAAACGAGAATGAAAGGAGAGCCGCTAGCAAGTCACCTCTTCTATCTCGCTTCGAGAACGTACATAGCGCAGCCGACGGCGCCATCTGCATTCCTTTTTGCGTAGCTCAACAACTCGGTGTTTTTCCCTGTGTTACTCGCTTATCTTGGATTATTTTCAACCTCATGATGATTTCTCTAGCCTCTTCTGCCTCTGGAAAGTGGAATATTATCTATTATGTATAAATGTGAGCTCTTGGTGATTTAAAGATAATTCGATAGCGATATTTTCGTTACAAGAGCTGTTGCCTACCGGAGGCGTCCTGGACGCTGTCGCTCGCCATGCATGAGTCTTTTAGTTAGCCAGAGCGACGTTCCCGGCCATTATGCTTTAATAATTTTAGCTATTTAGCTCTACATAGGAATTCTTTATATGATGCTGTTAGTATTTCCGTTTCGGCGAATGATTTGCCGATCCCAGCCTACGCTAGGCTTTTTTTGCTCAAGCCATGACGTCCTGATGGAAGATTCCTTCAGTAGCTTCCTAGGGTATATTTAACTACAGGGATATTCCCAGAGAATTAAACTAAAGGTTATCACAGAATTCTAACTTCTGGTGCGAGTACCCTAAAGGTTTCCCGCTAGGATATCGTATATCAACAGGGGATATATGTATTAACACGCCACATAGCTATCTGCACCCCATATAGAGTTAACACTTTGATATGGAAAGGTGGAGAATAACTGGGGAGCCGATCCACAATTACACTCGTCCGTGGCTGCTTTTGGTACTCGAAATATAAACAAACGGGCGCCATTGCTAAATGATATCACGTCCGTCCTCATCCTTCAGCCTGTAGCCCCTTGCTTTGGTCGGATTTCCCTTTGTGCGATTTTCATCGACTTACATCGCCGTTATGTCGTTACCTCCAGCCTCGCCTTCTTCTGGAAAGTTGAGTACCAGGTCCCAGTATTGTTTAAATAAGCTCTAGCCGTGAAGTAACTCCTACTTTTCGTAAAATATTGTGTTTTGTGGCGGAGCTGTGCCGATCCCGGACGTGCCATTTTTGGCGTCGCTGTTCTATTGCATGCCTTATTTAGCTAGCCAGAACAGCCTTATCCGGTCTTTTAACTAATTTATATTATTAGTTATTTAGTCTTCATAGCTAGGAATTACTTATATCGTGTTCTAGCTCTCATCTACTCGGTCGTCGTTCGACCCCATACTAGATAGCTAGCTTAGCCCCTAGGCTAGATAGCCTAGTGCTTTTGTTCATACATGATATTTACCAGTGATCATAGGTTAAGTTATGAAGAGTGGGGCATTATTAAACATACTGTAAACTGTGATGTAAGTGTTTTCGCCTTCGGGGACCATATAGGGGACCGGGTTGATTGCATATCTTTCCACTCTAACCTCAATGTAGGAACCCCTATATGCTCCCTAATCCCCTGCATGCGGGCATTCCCTCTGTGTGGCCATGCTTCCCCTTCTATATAGGGGAATCTTGTCTACAATCAGAGTATTTATCGCTTCTCTGTCTATCCTAAGGGAATGATCCCCCCTTAGGGTTGCGACCGAGAAATAACGAACGGCTCTGCCGTTCCTCAGTTGCATCTGGTTGGGTTACTCCTCCCTCCCTGCAACTTGCGATGTGTCTTTCAGCCTACCTAGCCTAGGAGTTAACCCTCCTTCTCTAGGTTAGGCTTTGGGGCTAGTTCTGTACTTTTATAGTTTGAGACGGTACTCCTGTACCAATCTCATTCTGGTTACCTAACCTAGGTTAGGGAGCGTTCTCCCTCTCCTTGGTGGCCGTTCTTGTACAGAGCCTCCACTATGAAAGACCCCTCTCCTTCTCCCTCCCCACCTATCCCTAACTTTTTCTCCTGCTGAGCTGGCCGCTCTAGTACACATACCCTTCATAGCGTTCTATGGGGGTAGTCGCCGGCAGCGGTCCGGCCGACGGGGGTTTCCCCATCTTGAGTTACCCCAGGCACCCGGCCGACTGCCGGTCCCTTGCCGCCGGATGCTATGAGTAACTACTCCTATCATGAGTGCACTCTCTCCGGAGGGATGCCGGAGGGGTATGTAGTCTTACCCCTCCCATCCCTCCTTACCTTTTTCTCCATCTATCCTGGTGCCGGTCCCTTGCCGCCTCTACTGCTGGCGATACCGTCTTACCTCTGGTGACATTCTTTCATAAGATGCCCTCCCCCCTCTAAAACGTCAGCCTTCCGTGTGCCGGAGGCTGCCGCCTTCCGTCGACATACAGCCGACGTCCTACCCCTCCTTTTACCTAGTAACAGCTGGCCGACCTTCGGAGCCGGCCACCGGCATGCCGGCATTGATTGCCGGCGGTTTAGGTATACAACCATATACATATCCATCTTATTAATTGATCCAAGTTCACCAGGCCGTCAGCCTTCGGCTGCCGGAGCCCCGCCTCCTGCCGGAGACCCGCCACTGTGCCGGGGTCGCCACGATGGTATTATATTTTGATACTCAATGTGTCTGTCTTGATGCCTTCCACCCTGCTGAACTGGCCTCTGGCGTGCCGTCGGTCTGTCGGCACCCTCCGTAGACGTTAAGGGACATGCACCCTTCCTCATACCTGCCGACAACATGCCAAGAGTCAACATACTGCAGCCAGATGGCTTAGCCACTTCTATATATAGGTATTGTCTTACCATCTCAATCTGTGGCTATGCTGTTTGATAGCACATTACAATATTCCAGCATACTCTGTGTGTCTTAGTGCAGCCGATTGCCGGAACCTATATCTAATAAGGGGTTTCTCCTATTCCCCTTCTACTCCAGGGATCTGAGTGGTCTCAGTCCCTGCTACACCTCGCGGGCAATTTTTGTTAGAGGCTTAGCTTCTACCCACCACGGCTTATACATATGGATTTCCGTTTTGTGACCTTCGGCTACAAAAGAAATTGCCTACTGATAAGGTTACGGTAACCGACTGGGCGGGATTCACAAGTATGTGTCTATCTACTTCCTTTCCCGCTCTCTACTCTCAGGCATTATAATACCTTATGAATCGTTTTAATGCTTAAAAACTTATATTAAGTTATCTTAATTTTAGAGTAATGTAAGTCATTCTTATGCCTTCCATGTACTCATGATCTCTTTCTTTTACAGGAGGAGTATATGAAGTGTGAAAGCAACTTTTGCGGAGTGAAGCGCCCGGACTTCTACGGGCACAAGGCGTGCCGGACCCACGCCCCCTGCGCCACCAAGAAAGGCGACCTGAAATACTGGGACCCGCAACACTGTACAGTCTGCAAGAGTCGTCTGGTCGAAGCGTTCGACGATGCTCCTTCAGCGGAGGCAAGGGACAACGCTCGAGAGAAGCTACGCAAGTGGGTGCATGGCTTCCAGAAGAACGCCACCGGACCGTATCTCGCCAGCAAAGATTTGAGGGCCTTGCTGTTTCCAAAGGCATCTAAAGACTCCGTGGTCCCCAGTGATCAGATCCCCACCGTCCAGCTCGTGGTGGAACCTGATATCGTCATGGCCCAGTCCATGCATGAGTGGCATTTAGATTCCGATAACGTGGAACGTATGTCGGAAGTGTCGGAAGGGACAGAGAGGAACCTCATGGGCGAGGAGCTCAACTATGAGGAAGATCAGGTGGAATACCCTGATTCGGAGCATGAGGTCGCTCCCACTCCTACTCCCGCATCGACTCCTGCACCGTCCGAGGAACCTGTTCCTTTGACTTCTGCCACCCCGAACCCTCTTCCATCAGGCACTCAGGAGGTCTTCAAGATGCTTGAAGCCCTCATGGAAAGAAAAGTTTGTGAGACCCAGGAGCAATTCAGGTCTACCCTAGTGAGTTTCAAACAACTGAAATGGATTTCAGTTAAGGACCTCCCCTCGTGCTCGGATACTAACCCATGAAGGTATGCCGAGAATATGCCGATTACAACTGGTAAGATCTTCATCAGTGAGAAGGTCGGCTCAATCTTGTTGGAAGAAGTGGAATTCTTCCCGAATTTTGAGGCTTATCCGGACTGTTACGTCCGGCTCAGGTCCGAACCAGCCTCACAGGAAGAGACCGAACCAAAGGAAGTAATCGTGTTCGATCTCGCGAAGGCCCAGGCTATGCTAGCTAGTGCGGTGAAGAGTAGGGGTTTCACCAACTCCAAGATGCCGGCGCTCAGCAAGAAGCACCCAACCTTCGTTGCGCCGAATGATGCGACCTTCCCCTTTATAGAATAGGCCTTCACTGCGGTCTTGAAAGCAGTGGAAGAAGGGAAACCTTGCCCTGTACTGGAGGAGTGCACACCCTTCTCCCTTACCGTCCCCCCCGATGATAGACACTGGAAAGACGTCCAGTCAACCTTCACGGTGGAGAAGTTAGAGCCTGACGTAACCGGTCGTCAGTTCAATGAGGACCTCCCAAGGCTAAATGATCACCTCCTTTGTAGGGAACAGGATACGAAGGAGAGGCTTGCCGCATCGCTGTCCCTCCAGGTACAGCTCGAACTCATGGCCGGAGACACTAGAGTCCCAGACTTCTACATAGTCCTAGCCAAAACACATTTGGCAATGGTGACTAAGGACCTGTACAGCTTCACTAAGGCTCGCAGAGCCTGTCGTGAATTCGTGTTTGCCAGCGCGACGGTAAAACACGAACCCCGAAGGCTGATTTCCTCCAATATCTGGGGTAAATATCTCTTTCCCTCCTCCCTGGTGAAAGAGATTGCCGACCAGGCCGCCACGGAGAACAGGAACCTTCTCCACAAGTGGGGCATGTCAAAGAAAAGGAAATCCTCTCAGGAAGATGGCCCTCAACCTAAGAGGAAGTCCCAGAAATCGAAACCCCAGCAACGTGAACAGAGACGGCAGTTTCCGGGTTCCGCTACTCCCCAAGTGGCAGCACAGCCACAGCAGACCTTTCAGTTGGTCACCCAGCTGGTGGTGTCGCAGTCACCGGTCTTTACCCATGCATTTGAGCAACATGCTACTACCTTTCGTCCCAGAGGTAGGGGCTCAAGCAGAGGCTCCGGCAGAGATTCGTCTTGCCGCCCCTCCAGAGGCAGAGGAGGAAGGGGAGCTAGCGGCCGAGGTGGCAAACCCTCGGGACACCAGAAGCAAGGAAGTGCTTCTGGTGGGAGGAAGACTCCGCCAATTCCAGGATTGTTTGACCTTCAATCCCTGGGCACACAGCATCGTCAAGAAGGGACTAGGCTGGAGCTGGAAGCAACCACCCCAAGCCTCCCAGTAATTCTTCCAACAGTCAACCCCCCTCCTGGAAGAATACGTCCTAGAACTCTTGAACAAGAAGGTGATCAGGAGGGTAAAGTCAACCAGGTTCCAAGGGAGACTATTTTGCGTTCCCAAGAAGGACTCCGACAAACTCAGAGTCATTCTAGACTTATCCCCCCTCAACAAGTTCATTGCGAACAACAAGTTCAAGATGCTGACTCTCCAACAAATAAGGACCCTTCTGCCTCCAGGGGCCTACACGGTCTCCATAGACCTAGCGGATGCCTACAGGCACGTTCCAATGAATCATCACGCTTCGTCCTACCTAGGATTTCGACTCCAAAGGAAAAGTTACGCCTTCAGGGCCATGCCCTTCGGGCTCAACGTGGCTCCACGGATCTTCACCAAGCTGGAAGAGGCCATCGTCCAACAGCTCCGCCTTCAGGGCGTCCAAGTGATGGCCTACCTAGACGACTGGCTAGTCTGGTCGACATCGCCCGAAGATTGTCTGATAGCCTGCAACAAAGTCACCCAGTTCCTAGAGCATCTGGGTTTCAAGATAAACGCCAAAAAATCTCGCCTCACTCCAGCTCAGAAGTTCCATTGGTTGGGAATCCATTGGGACCTTCAGTCATACCGCCTTTCCATTCCACCGAAGAAAAGGAAGGAAATAGCAGGGTCTGTCAGAAGGCTTCTAAAATCCAAACGGATCTCAAGACGACAGCAGGAACAAGTTCTAGGCTCTCTACAGTTCGCCTCTGTGACAAACCCAGAGCTTCGCATCCATCGCTCGAAGAGACCTCAAGAGAAGGCTCCCAAACAGACTTCGCTTACTATTAAAGCCGTGGTCGGAAGCAAAGGCCCTGAAAAGGTCCATTCCTCTTCAACACCCGCTTCCATCGATCAACATCCACACGGACACTTCACTGGAGGGTTGGTGAGGTCACTCCCACCAACGACAGGTTCAGGGAACATGGTCTCCCCTATTCAAGACGTTTCACATCACCATCTTGGAGGCCATAGTGGTTCTTCTCACCCTGAAGAAACTCTCCCCGCCTTCCTCGATCCACATCCGTCTGACTCTGGACAACTCGGTGGTAGTCAGATGTCTCAATCGTCAGGGCTCAAGATCGCCCCAGATAAATCAGGTACTTCTTCTAATCTCTTGTCTGGCAGAAAAGAAGAAATGGCACCTGTCTGCTGTTCACCTACAAGGATTCCGCAACGTGACGGCGGACGCTCTATCACGGACAAGCCCAATAGAGTCGGAATGGTCTCTAGACGCAAGATCATTCTCCTTCATCTCTCGCCAAGTCCCGGAACTTCAGATCGATCTCATCGCAACGAGCGACAACAATCAACTTCCTCGATATGTGGCCCCATACGAGGACCCCAAGGCAGAAGCAGTGGATGCCATGTCACTGGATTGGAACAGATGGTCCAGGATATACCTGTTCCCTCCCCCCAACCTTCTGCTGAAAGTCCTCTCCAAACTGAGAACCTTCAAAGGGACAGCGGCCCTAGTGGCTCCCAAGTGGCCCTGGAGCAATTGGTATCCCCTGCTCCTGGAGCTGCAGCCCACGCTGATCCCCCTCCCGGGCCCAGTTCTCTCTCAACAAGTACAGAAGACGACTGTCTTCGCTTCATCACTGAAAGTCAGGGACCTTCATCTCATGATTTTCTCTCCCTGGCCGCAAAGAAAAGGTTTGGGATCTCGAAGAAAAGTCTAGACTTCCTCGGGGAATACAAGACCGAATCCACACGACGGCAATACGAATCTTCCTGGAGAAAGTGGGTCTCGTTCGTCAAAGCAAAAAATCCTACGGAAATCACCATTGATTTTTGCATGTCCTTCTTCATTCACCTTCATGGACAAGGCTTAGCGGCCAACACGATTTCCACCTGCAAATCGGCTTTGACTAGACCACTACTGTACGCTTTCCAGATTGATCTGTCCAGTGATATCTTCAATAAACTGGTAAAGGCATGCGCTAGACTACGCCCAGCACCTCCGCCAAAACCTATCTCCTGGTCCCTGGACAAGGTGCTCCATTTGGCCTCTAACCTGGACAACGATTCGTGCCCTCTAAAGGACCTGACTCAAAAAGTTATCTTCCTTTTTGCTCTCGCCTCGAGAGTCGAGTCAGCGAAATAGTGGCATTGTCAAGAGACGAGGGTCATATCCTGTTCGCAGACACAGGAGAACTTACCCTCTTCCCTGATCCGACGTTTCTCGCAAAGAATGAATTACCCACCAAGAGATGGGGCCCTTGGAGAATCTGCCCCCTGAAGGAAGATGTCTCTCTATGCCCAGTGGAGAGCCTTAAGGTCTATCTTCGAAGAACTTCAGATTTAGGTGGAGGTCAACTCTTCGAAGGAGAAACATCGGGTAGCGACCTGTCACTGAAACAACTAAGAGCGAAAATCACCTACTTCATTCGCAGAGCGGATCCTAACAGTACACCTGCAGGTCATGATCCTAGAAAAGTCGCGTCATCTCTGAATTTCTTCCAGAGCATGGATTTCGAAAGCCTCAAGAGCTTCACAGGGTGGAAATCGTCGCGCGTTTTCTTCTAGCACTACGCAAAGCAAGTGCATGAAGTTAAACATTTCGTGGTAGCCGCAGGTAGTGTTATGAAACCTGCCGTTTAACTCTGCATAGAACAGCGAGTTACTTGGGACTTTAACTCTACGGGTGCCTGTGTTGACCCTTGTGTGATACATAGTGATTTCATGGACACTTAGTGTTTCTAATAGACTGTTCTTATCAAGGTGAAATGTCATAGACTTCACATGAGTGCCACATGCCCTAGGGCATGATGTGTTTTTCCTTGAAAAAGACTGACGTTCCGACGGAACTTGTGTTTCTAAAAGTGAAATTTCTTTCAGATTCAAGATTGAAGTCTTTTATTTTCTATGTACATTATTCTTATTATTCTAAATTAACTTTACACCTTTTATTGCAATTGTTATCACTATAATCTGCAATCTATGAAATAAAATGTCTATTTTATTACATGTGCGTCTCTCTCCGCTCCTATTATTATTATGAAATACATGATTGTCATAGTTTCATTTACCCCTTCCCTTTGGAATGAGAAGAATAATATAAATTTACCTGCATTATATACTCACTCATGCTGTGTAATATTCCTACTTGAATACTTACCTTTGTCCTGCCTTTGAGACCAGATTGATCTCTCCTCCATGGAGTGTTGTGATTAATTATCACATGTCTATACTTGAGAATATTCCTACCCGAATATTAACCTTCTGTCTTGTCTCCGAGTCCTGCATGAACTCTCCGCAGGGTGAGTAGCCCTTCAATGATCACTTCGGATTTTGGTATGATCCGCCGGGACTGCTCTGCCAGGGGGGCAGGAAGCTGGATCCCCACGGAAACTCTAACGAGGACACATTACATACCTCTATTCGGAGCCCTTGGCACTTACTTAAAAAGGGGAAATTTTCCACGATACATTAATTCTCTGGTACATTTCCATCAGGACGTCATGGCTTGAGCCCAAAAAACGGATTTTGAGCGGAGCAAAAAATCTATTTATGGGTGAGATAGCCATGAAGTCCTGATGGACCCTCCCGTCTATTCTAGTCCAGCCTTTCACGCCCTGCCCTGTCCTGCTGTATCATGGAGATTAGCAAGGAGCTGGCCTCAGGATGAGGACAGACATGACGTCATTTAGCAATGGCGGCCGTTTGTTTACGTTTCGAGTACCAAAAGCAGCCACGGACGAGTGTAACTGTGGAATGGCTACCCAGTTATTCTCCACCTTTCCATATCGAAATGTTAACTCTCTATGGGGTGCAGATAGCTATGTGGTGTGTTAATACATACGTCCCCTGTTGATATACGATATCCTAGAGGGAAACCTTTAGGGTACTCGCACCAGAAGTTAGAATTCTGTGATAACCTTTAGTTTAATTCTCTGGGAATATCCCTGTAGTTAAATATACCCAAGGAAGCTACTGAAGGAACCTTCCATCAGGACGTCATGGCTATCTCACCCAAAAATAGATTTTTCGCTTCGCTCAAAATCCGTTTTGTAGCCTAGACGTTTTGCCCTAGTACTTTCATGCATGATATTCACATTTCCGAGTGTTTTAAAATTTATTGAAGCTTTACGTAGTTTTATACATATAAGGTATGGTTGATATTTCTTGCAAGATAGTATACGAGAGAGTTTCGGTGATTTACGTAATCGATTCTCTTCGCGCCTAGGCTAGTTGCCTATGGGGCCCTAGTATACTTTCTTACACTCCCCGGTTGCTCTTTTCTCCTTGGAGAATAAGCGCAATCCCTTTTCCCTCTGTTCAAGCCTTGGGCTTAACCCTAATGGTTTATCTGAATAAATATTTAGATATATTTATATTAGGGTGTTTCTGTTCTTTCCTGTTTCCAGTGAATCTGGCTTCAGGAAGGGGCAGGGCATCAGAGTTTTTTAGTCTGGGTCTGTTTCTTTCTAGCATAGAGAATGAGATTCCTTTGCTAGGCCTAGGGCAGACACAGGAGGCTTAGCCTCCCTAGACCACTTTTGAAGGTTTCTGTACGAGATGATCCCTTCTTCTTGTGATCTAGCAGACTAGTCCAGTGTGGTTGTTCTCGGTTTGAAGGATAAGGTCATTCTTTTCCTGTGAATAACAACACCAAACCTTGTTTTGGTTCTGAGGGAGATGGCAAGTATTGCCAGCCTCCCTACTAGGATTCCCCCTAGGGTAGGATGAGCTTTCTTGGCTGCGGGGTGATCTTTTACTAAAGCGGAGATTGCAGGACCCTCTTCCTCCCTTTCCCCCTCTTTCCTTAGTGATAGCCTAGCCATTACATCTCTGTTCGTCGTTCTACATCTATACCTAGTGTAGGTTAAGATGTGGAGCTGACTCAGTCACTATCGGTTGCCGGGCGGCAAAGGCCTATCTTCTGTAGAGTGTTCCCCAGATATCCCTTGGTCTCACATCCATGTCTGTCTGTAGAGCCAGGTGGTATTGGATAGATGGAAGCCTGAATTTACATTCTCCCCTTCCTTATGTTCACTCTTTCTGGATACCGGGCTGTGAGGCAGTGCCGTCTCTTATCCTTACATCCATTCTGTTTCTCTTCTAGTGTTTGTACCCTAGCCCGAATGCCAGCCTGAGTGGCCGGCAGCGGCCGGCAATAGAAGCACACCATAAGATCTGCTGGCCGCCACGATTAAAGGCCGGCAGCCAGGTGCTATCATTTTTCAGTTGCTGGCCGGCAGACACTGCCGGCCGGCAGACACTGCCGGCCGGCAGACACATTTGAACCAACGCTCTTCCACCCAATAGTCTAAAGGTAGTATACTTTGGAACTAATTTAAGGTACGTGCCGCATTATATTATATACAGTAGCAAGTATTTTTATAGCATAGGATATACTGCATGGAGAAAACTATAGTATAGAATATATTATAACACTAAGTTTTTCCAACACTCTTGTGTTATCTTGTACAGCCTTTTGTAAATCTGTACAGATGAAGAAAGCGAGTTCTTTCTTTATTAAATATCCAGTTTATTAAAATTACTTATTTTGGTGTGAGCTACACCTATTTTTCCTCTGGAAATATCTTAACGGTTAATCTAGAATAAGAATAACCATAAAAATTTTATTATCTAGAAGGGTACAGCAATGGACTGGGCAGGAAATACAACTGTGTGTCTTTCCCTCTTTCCTTTCTAGCTTAGTTACTTTAAGCTATGTATACTTAACAGTAGTTATCCAGTGATACGTTGTTCACTTGATACTCATGGAATTTTCTTCTCTTTACAGGAGGACCATCCGAAGTGTGGGAGTTTATTCTGCAACATCCGCAGCAAGAACTTCTGCGGACATGATTTGTGTAGGAGGCATTCGCAATCTCTAAAGGTGATCTCCGGTATTGGGACCCGCAGGTATGTACAATTTGCACTAACCTGATTACCGAGGTGTTTGACGCCCCTAAGTCGGCGGAGTCAAGGGACGCAGAGAGGGAGAAGCTTCAAACCTGGGTGAGAGGCTTCTAGAAGAATACTTCTAGCCCCTATCTTCCAAGTGAGAAGATGAGGGCTTACCTTTTCCCGAAGGCATCAGCAGATGCAGTGATTCCCCAGCCTCAAGCGGAGATACTGTTGGAGGTTTTATTCAAGAAGACAAAGGCAGTGACACCACATAAAGAATGAACACATTACAATAATGTCAACCTTTTTTTAGAAATATGACCTGGTTTTACTAAAACTGACAACCGGCTATGTCACATTTTGAGGTTAAGGGAATTAGGGGACGGGGGTTGGTAGAAGGTGTTTACTTGTATCTTCAACCCTGTTGGGTCATTATAGTGACTCATTATGAATGTGTCCTCATTGGCTACAGTTTCCTAATCATATTAGCAAATACAGAAATAGCAGAGAATTATGAGTTTAAAGCTAGGACTGGGAGCAACAATAGTCAATGTGATGTGTGCCTATGCCCCGCAAACTGAATGCACAGAGGAGGAGAAGGATACATTTTGGGAGGAGAGGGACCAGGACCTTTGAATAATTTCTTCAAGGGAAAGGGTAATTACAGGAGGAGATCCGAACAGCCACCTGGGAATTAGTAGGGAAGGGATAGAGAGAGTACATGGAGATTGGGGTGTGGGTGAGAGAAATGATGGGGGAGAAAGAGTGATTTATTTTGCAGTGGCTTTTGTCTTAGCAATGATTAAGACCTTCTTTGAGAAGAAGATTAACAGACTGATTACATACAGTAGTGTGGCAGGGAGAGCCAGATAGGTTTACTGCTGTGTAAGAGAGACCATCTGAAGGAAGTTAGAAATAACAAGGTGATAAAAGGGGAGAGTGTAGCAGCGCAACACAGGTTACTGGTAATTGATTGCAGACTAAGGAATTGTAGAAGTAAAAAGACGAGAATGGACCAAAATATTAAGTGGTGGAAATTGAAAGAGGAAGAACTGAGAGTCTTGTTTAAGGAGAGAGTGCTGGAAGCAGTGAGGTTATATGAGGATTTACAAGAATGGAGGACCGAAAACAATATAGTGATCCTGAGGATCGGTGTGGAAGTACTTGGAAAGTTATCAAGAAGAAGACCCGCAAGAACGGGTAAAAACCAAGAAAGAAGCCAAGAAGATGGCAGATCTATCAGGACAAGAGTAGGATAAAGAAAACTATAACAAGCAAAGAAAGAAGCAAGAAGAGCAGTACCAAAGGCAAAGGCAGAGACATTAAATGAAGTCTATAAAGAGATGGAAACACCAGAAGGAGAGAAGAAAATATTACGAAGTGCTAAGGCCGAGATGATGCATCTGAAGACCTGACACAGATAAGGCAAATAAAAGATAGTAAAGGAATAGTTCTAGCAGAAGAGAATGAAATTAAAAGAATGTGGGAAGCTTATTTTGAAGGACTATTGAATAAGGAAAACCCAAGAACAGTATTTGAAGATTGACTCCCAAACGAGACAGTTACCATAGGAGTGACTAGAAGAGAAGTAGAACAAGCAGTAAAGAAGATGAAAAATAGTAAGGCTGCAGGACCAGATATTATACCAGTAGAGGTATGGAAGAGTCATGGAGAGGAAGGCATAGATATTTTGTGGGACCTGACACAGAAGATCTTCAATCAGGAAAAGATGCCAGAAGAATGGAGAAGAAGCCTAATCATTCCCATCTATAAGGGGAAAGGAGACATCCAGGAATGTGGCAACTACAGAGGCATAGAGCTGATAAGCCATACTATGAAAATATGGGAGAAGGTCGTTGAGAAGAGATGAAACAACAATTGGTTAGGAACAATTTGGATTCATGTCTGGAAAAGGGACTGTAGAAGCAATATTTGCTTTGAGGCAGACGAAAGAAAAACATCGGGAGAAACAGAAAGGATTACCTATGGTCTTTATTTTACATGGAGAAGGCATACGATCGACTACCACGTCAGGAGCTGTGGAGATGTATGAGGGAAAAGGGAGTCCCTGAGACATACGTAAGAATCGCCCAAGATATGTATGAAAGGGCAGAAGCAAATGTTAAGAGAAGTATAGGCCTAACAAAATTTTTCCAGTAAATGTGGGACTACATCAGGGGTCTGCATTAAGCCCTTACCTATTATAGATCAGTCTCCTTATTGTATGCTTTTTGCTGATAATGTTATACTGTGCAGCACTAGGCGAGAGGTAGTAAAAGAGAAACTGGAGGAGTGGAGAAGAGAAATGGTCAATAGAGGAGTGAAGATCAGCAGGAAAAAGACAGAGTATTTGAAAATGAAAAAGAGCGAGAATGGGGAAGTTAGTTGACAAGGAGAGAGATTAAAAAGAGTAGAAAATGTCAGGTTTTTAGGATCAACAGTTGCAGACAATGGTGATCTGGGGGCAGAAATAAACCACAGAATACAAGCAGGATGGAAGAATTGAATAAAAAAGTGCGTGGAGTACTATGCGATAGGAAAATAGGGGTTAAGTTGAAATGTAAAGTACACAGGACAGTTGTGAGACCAGCAATGATGTATGGAGTGGAGACGTGGGCAATAAAGAAGACAATAGAGAAGATGGATGTGGCAGATAAGAGAATGTTGAGATGGATGTGTGGGGTGACAAATAAATATAAGATGCGGAATGAAGTAATTAGGGGTACCACAGGAGTTAGAAATGTATCAGATAAGATCCAAGTAAGTACACTGAGGATGGTTTGTATTTTTGTAGGAGCAACTTCTTCATAATAAACCATATATAATTTTTACACAAAGGAATAGAAGCCTAACACTATTGACAATAGATAACAATTTATACAAAAAGAAATACCATCTTAGCATTTACATATGACCATTTCTGAATTGACCGAACTCGTGACTGAACAAGTGTAAACAAACTTGAGATAATGTTCAGTGGTCCAACAAGCACCAATTCTTCAAGCAAATCTACCACAATGCAGTTCAATCAGGAATTCAGCCAGAGTTTTTAATGTATCTTAAATATCACTACATATACACTGGAATACCTATTTATTGAGAGAAATAGGACATGATATTCAAACAAGTAGTAGATATATTGATAGTAGCAGGACTGTAAAACACAGAAAGCCAGATATTTTGATTCTCTGGTATATTGATATAAACAAGAGTGATCAATGATAACATGCAGATAGAATTATCTGTGTTCCAAAATGGTAGTGTCTTGCTGTAGACTTACCATCTTTCAGGTTTGGGAAGGCGATGTTGACAAAGAGTATAGAGAACAAATGTAAAATTTACTACCAAATATAGTGTTATAAAGCAATCTCTTGTTAATACTTTTATAACTGATGAGAATAAGACATAAATAAGAATTCGATAGTGAGTACTAAAACTAACTGAAAAGAACATTATGAATCAGAATGGCAAACTTTGCAGATATTGGGACTGATGTAATCTGTGAAGCAAAATGGGTGTGATGTGTACCAAAATAATCCAAACAAGTAAATATGTAGTGGAACGGGAGAGTTGATTGCTTTGACATGACTGGATCACTGGGCAATTGTTTTAGAAAGTCCTTTTGCTAAAACTGAAAGACATTTTATGGCAGCAGGAACATGGCTGTTAACTATAATGGAAACTTCCTACTTAGCTGGTGAAGCCATTGTTGAAACACTCCCATACTCTTGATATTATTAAGAAAATATCATGTGTAGTCAAATGATATATCCCAACATCATTTTACCAACAAGGAAGTTTTCAAAACAAATATTAAATAATATTTTTTTTATCATATGCACAACAGGAAGTTCAAGAAAGACATGAACAAAAGATACCAAATAGGACTTCACCTAACTGAGCTCATTGACAGTGGGAAATATCTACATGGGACTGTCTACTGGATGAGGAGTGTCTCCATAAAAAAGGAAAGAGATCACTTTTTTTTGTAATGGGATTGCATGGGTATTAGAATTAATCTCCCAAGAAGAACCCCATCTCCTGTATAAAATCCTGCAAGACATCAACAAAGAGATGGAGCTGGGGGGAGAGTGACTGCTCCCTGCACTCTAGTTTTGGGATGTTTGAATGTGCGTGGATGTAGTACGATATAGAGTAAAAGATGTGAGATTGGAAGTATGTTTAGGAATAGAAGGATAGATGTATTGGCCTTGTGTGAGACAAAGATGAAAGGAAAGGGTGAAGTGATGTTTGGTGAAATGTCTGGTAGAGTGTCTGGGATTGAAAGGGGAAGAGCGAGAGAGGGTGTGGCTTTATTGCTGAGTGAATGGATGATAGGTAAAGTAGGGGAATGGAAGGATATATCATATAGGTTAATGTGGGCAAGGTTTAGGTTGGGTAGGGAATGTTGGGTGTTTGTCAGTGCGTATGGGCCAGGTAGTGAGAAAAGTGAAGAAGAGCGGAATGAGTTCTGGAATGAATTAATTAGGTGTGTAGAAGGACTGGGTCGAAGGAATTATGTAGTTGTCATGAGTGACTTAAATGCTAGAGTGGGCGCTGGAGAGGTAGAAGGTGTCATTGGGAAGTATGGCATACCAGGTGAAAATGAGAGTGGTGAGAGACTGGTAGATATGTGTGTTGAACAAGAGATGGTAATATGTGCTAGCTTTTTCAAGAAGAAAGATAAAAACAAGTATACATGGGTACGAGTGGCAAATGGAAGAGTAGTAGAAAGGGCATTAATGGATTACGTGTTGATAACTAAAAGAATATTTGGAAGATTGAAAGACGTACACTTGTTTAGGGGTATGGCTTACGGTATGTCTGATCATTTTTTGGTGGAAGGAAAATTAGTTGTAGC
The DNA here is from genome assembly GCF_036898095.1 of Palaemon carinicauda. Lineage (NCBI taxonomy): Eukaryota > Metazoa > Arthropoda > Malacostraca > Decapoda > Palaemonidae > Palaemon > Palaemon carinicauda. The sequence continues at coordinate 29,053,212 of NC_090767.1, forward strand.
AAAAGAGTGGGGAATAGGGTAGGTGGATGTAAAAGGGAGCTAGTGAGGGTTAAAGAGATAATAAAAAAAGGTGTAAAAAGTAAATATCAGGAAAGGTTGAAAATGGCATATGGCAAAGTGAGAGTAAGAGAAACTGGAAATTTAGAGGACGAATGGAAGTTAGTAAAAGAAAATTTTGTTGGGATAGCAAGTGATATGTGAGGCAAGAAGGTTATTGGAGGCAGAATGAAGAAGGACAGTAAATGGTGGATTGAAGGAGTGAAGGTAAAAGTGGAAGAGAAAAAGAGGGCTTTTGAAGAATGGCTGCAGAGTAGTAGTATAGAGAAGTATGAAAAATATAGAGAGAAAAATGTGGAAGTAAAGCGCAAGGTATGTGAAGCAAAGAGGGCAGCTGACCTGAGGTGGGGTCAGGGATTGGGTCAGTCATATGAAGAGAATAAGAAGAAGTTTTGGAAAGCCAGAGGTTACACAGAGATAAAGTAGGTAAAACAAGAGGAAATATCGTAAGTTTTCCTATTTTAAGCTTTGATTGATTAAAGGGAAAGTTATGCCTAAACAGAATGGTGACTTACAAATAAACTTGCCCAAAGTAGGTATTTGTTGTATGAAAATTAAATTTAATACTGAAATCAAGTAAAAAAAAAAAAGTAAAATAACTATAACAGAACGAGTCAATGCTTTCAATCTTGTGCAAATGTGAAAATATATATAAAGAATGATTTAATACGTAAATATGAATTAATAATATCAACTCAAGTCCAAAATAAGTATTGTCATTATGGGAATAATATGAAATGCTGCAAAAGAAAATAAAATAAGTGTGTTACAACTGAAACAGGATGGAGTAACAAGTTTTGAATTGTGAAAATGAGACATTTATACACGTTGGTACTGCATCAGTGATTACATATACAAAGAATAACCAGGGGCTGAGTAGAATATATGAATATATCTTGTCTAGTAGAATACTTTAAGTTCCCAGCATGATGGTGTCTGATCACAGCGGCATATGGTCCGTGCAAATGACAAAACGCATACCATCTAAGAAGTTGAGAAAGTGATGGACAGCAATTTAGGGGTGCTTTTGATATTTTTTCTCATTGAAGAAGGCAGATGGGTGTGACGAGATGCAGAACACCTGCTCGAGTACTGTACCAATAGTGACGTTACTAATATCAGTGAAGAGAAGGAGAGAGGCAAAAGGTATGGGAAAGTTGAAAGCAGCTGCACCAGGTGATAAGATATTCTTTGCATTGAAGGAGGGAGCTTCCTGAAGCGGACCTAACCTCATGTCTTTTGGCTTGCCTTTAGTGAGGCAATATCTATGAAAGGAGGTCTAAGAGCATTTTGCACTTTATCTAGGATGAAACCAATAGTGACGTTACTAATATCAGTGAAGAGAAGGAGAGAGGCAAAAGGTATGGGAAAGTTGAAAGCAGCTGCACCAGGTGATAAGATATTCTTTGCATTGAAGGAGGGAGCTTCCTGAAGCGGACCTAACCTCATGTCTTTTGGCTTGCCTTTAGTGAGGCAATATCTATGAAAGGAGGTCTAAGAGCATTTTGCACTTTATCTAGGATGAAACCAACCCATGGATATAAATTTTGTGGATAGCATTGTGTTCCTGTGAAGTTTATTTTTAAGAAACTATTAAAGGCAATTTGAAAAGAGGATTGGCTGTCTAACTATAATAATCCATTATTTCCCATCAAAGCTGCTAACCGAGGGTCATAGTTCTCTGTAATTATTCAGCTCTATACCATTGCATCAACTCTGCAGTACAGAAGGTAAAAAAACCAAATCAGGAGAAAAATTTGCATGCTCTCAAGAAAAATACTGATTTTGTGTTACTACTTGGGTAACAAGGCATATTGCTACGTGGCCGTCACGACTATAAGGTGGATTAGTCATCTACCCAAAAAGAGAAGAAAAACAATCTCATTGCTATGTTAGAGGAAGATGAGAAGAGTGATGTAATACTACATGATCATTTGTCACTGCTTCCAAAAATGTTGAATACACATAAAATACAATATAGGAGGATATGGTCCAAGTAACTTAGAATATGTTGTAAGCCGAGATCACGGAATCCTTACATGGCTATGTTCAATTGTATTCCATAATAGTAGATGAAGTCACAGAATACTATACAAATCAAAAAGATCATACTGTGTGTCAGCGGTATCAAAGCATGATCTCAAACTATGACAGTCCAAAAATGTTCGAGATCTTTTTCGATTTTAAGAACTTTTGCTGCACACCAGATCAAGCCATAGCTGATGAGTTGATAGAGTCTCTCACATCTCATAAACTTGATTTGGCTTACATATGAGAGCAAGCATATGATGGTGTCTCTTTATTGTTATCTGAATGCACACGAAAACATTGGCATATAAAGGATGTTTCTCCAAGGGCACCATACATTCACTGTCATACCCAAGTGCCGAATATTGCTATTGACAAAAGCAATGAACTACCACAAAACCCAAACATGATTGACCTGATAGATTCTGGATATTATTTTTTTTTGATAACTCATCGAAACTTCAAAGAGTCTTTGAAACTGTGATACATGTTTACTGGCCTCAAGTCAAGCATCAAAAACTGATAGGCCTGTGCAAAACTCGGTGGGTTGAACACCATATGTGTCTTGAATTGTTCCAGAAATTTTATTACTATGTTGTAATTTGCTTAGAATTTTTAACATGTGATATCATTTGTGACTTTGAAAAATTGCTTGGATTACGTTAAATCTCTAGCGTCAAAATTACAAAAAGCATAAGCTGGGCATTCACATGGTTGCGGTTTCACACAAGATATCCAAGGGTTCAGAGTTAACGTTAATGCTGAGTGAGTTTCAGCAGTGGTACGACAATGAAGTGAAAGACATTGCAGAGAAGGTTGGATCAACTGAAACCATGCCACGCTCAACTCGAGTGCAATGGCATCCAAGTAACACTGAGTCAGTCACACCACTTCAATAATAAAAGTGCAAAATGGCGATCGCGTTGGTTGATGACCTTTTACAACAGCTGAAGTATAGGTTTTCAGCAGAAGAATATCAGCCGGTTTCTAGCATACTGCATCTGGTCCCGATACTTGCAACATAACGTTTCATTCTGTTTGAAGACATCACCACGTAGCTACTACTAGGGAAAGAAGACCGTCAAAGCTCGCTGTCACTTCAAAATGAGCTCTGATGATGGGAAATGATGTTGTGTTCCTTAAAAGGCACGCTTCCAGACACACTCATGGACGCATTGTCATATCCGGATACAGATGCTTGTTCCAAGATATGTTCACTGTTTATCCTTTTTTTTGTTACCAGTCATGTCAGCCGGAGCTGAAAAACACTATAAGTTATTAGATTGCTAAAGACACACTTCAAGAATAGAATGACCGACCGCCGACCGTCAACCCTCCACCACAAAGTCCAACTAGAATTGACAGATATTGCTGATGAGTTCATCAAAGTACACCATAGAAAACTCTTCAACAGCACCCTACTGTCAGAGTAACAATTTGAACTGAAGAATTCATATAGAAGAAAATCAATAAAAATGTTCAATTTGTAGCAAAGGTTTTAGAAATTTACCTTGATAATACACCTCAGTCATGTCTCCTAATTATAACAAAAAATATTGTTTCACAGCAGAATAAATCGTTTTATGACAAAGTCTGAACATACTTTTCCTATATTATCCTTGTCGAATTTCACAAATAATAAATTGGTGCAAACAATATGAATTTTTTTTTTATTTTGGTCATGTTAGATATGATCATTGATAATATCCATGAGTTTAGGATTCATTGTCATGCCAAAGAAATTAAGAAAATACAAGAAAAAGTAAATCTTTCATTGTTGAAGATTACCTGATTTAACTTTTGTTTTATGATCTCCTTTTGGTAATTACATCATCTCAATATGTTTTGGTTTACACCATAAATATTAAATAAATGTGTATATAGGATATGCATTTAATTGCACCTATAAAGGAGAGTTAGCACTCATGTTCTCATTTCTTTTATGTCTTTTTTGACAAGATCAATCTCGATTTAAAATGGGAGATTCTTCGGTTCAACTATATTAGGAGGCAAATGAGTTATATATAGTAAAAGAGACATTGTTAGTGCAAAGATCTGGATGCTGAGGACCCTCTGTCATAGACTAAATTATAATCATATTCTGAGGATTTTCTTTAGCAAAATTTAATTAAATTCTTATATGAAGAAACTTCACAAAAATTCAATAGTTTTTATTGCTGTTAATGATATGTCTAATAAAGATAAACTTCACGGTCAATATAGTTAACATAACATTTGAATGGTCATTGAAAGTAACACTAAACTCACCTCTTAATTAACTTTTGTTACCCAAGTGTTATCTTCAATCTCCTATGCACTCTATTTATCAGGCTTTGGTAAATGCTCTGGTTTTTTTCTCACTTTTCATTTGATACTTGTCAAGTTCTGTTTGATCAATTTTATAATAAATATCCCTGTAGTGAGCTTCTGAAATTGCAGAGTGAGTTGATTTCAAATAACTTTAGCGGTATATGCTTTCGACACTCTTCACAATCTAGGAGTGACTGTTGTGAATCTTCTTATCAGCTACAGACTTTATCTCTCCCACGTGATAAGGCATTCAGAGGTGTTATCATTCTGCTCAGTAAAAAAGGCTACGCGTACCTATCATATTCAATTTATTTTTCTTATAAATAGTATGCTTCGACTAAACAAATTATGAATAAGATAATCTAACTTTAGGTATTATGTAATTGTTAATTTTACTAGTGAAGAGATGAGGGAGCTTGAGTATAACCGCTATCTGTTATCTCCAACTGAGTGTATTTTGCCACATGTATTGTTGAGGAAGGTGAGGCCTTGGGGGATGGGGGTGAGGAGGACCAATGTCGTGATAAGAACTCTTCCATGCAGAGCTACTGATAAGGACAGTTTTTGTCTTGTAATTTTCTCCTGTTGTTGAATGGTAAGCATGAGAAAGAAATCTTGTTTTGTTGGTTAGGTGAAAAATCACTGTAGACTTTGAATGTATACAGAGTTTTGGATTACTTTTAAGATAAAGTAGTTTTCAATAAATATCTTCTGAGATGAAGAGGGAAACTCCATGTGACTGTCTCTGGAGACCTTCAGAAGTCTTAATTTCTTATTTTTTACCAATTTTAAGAATACTCTATCTTTCTTTTCTCACTATCAGTTGACTGGGTTACTGGATTTCACCTATTTTACATCAATCTGGATGACATATTAGTTGCTGAATCGATCAAAGTAAAACTTTCATAATGAGGGATATTCTTATGTAAAAAAGTGGGCTTTAACTAAATTTTTTGAGAAACTGCATCTGAATAATTTAAGGTAATAATAAATATAAATGAACATACAATAATTGAATAAAAAAGAAATATAGTGTCTTATAATTTATGATAGATTCTAATGTGTTCCCATCCATAAATGAACAAAAGTTTTTATAATATTTCATGTTTTTTTTTCAAATTTTGTTTTATTATTATGTAAATATGATAACAATGTTTAATGTAAAAAGAAATTAAATCCTCGCATATATCATTTCGAAAATATTTCCCGTAGAAAAAGTAAAATGTGTATGATATAAAAGAATATAGTTGTTAACCAATTGAGCAAAAAATTTCGAACAAGTTACCGATCACTTTGCAGGCGAATGTACATGTTAGTATATTTCAATCTATTTGAAAGTCGCAGAGGATAGCTGATAACATACCTCTATTTTGCGATTCCATAACGCCATTGCGCCTACCACCAGCCGTATACTTTTACTTTTTATTGAATATGTAATCAGTGGAACTTTCCTGCAACTGATATATAATCGTCATGATATTAAAGTAAATCTTCCAAGATATTTGAAGTTAACAAAATGAGTTATGATTCTCAGAAAGCCTCTACAATGTATACAACGCTTTCAGAATTATCAAATCACTGGCCTATGACAGACAGCACAACTTTTACAAAAATTCTAGAAGGCTAAAACTACTAACGATGACACCACTTACACTCACATCACCAGTTCAACATTTACAATGCTTCCTGTATGCTCAATTTACTGTGATCTCTTTCCACAGAAAGAATTTACAAAGTTACAACCCTTCCAGAAGACTAAAATCCCTATCTGAACCACCACTTGTGTTCAGTGAACATAGTCTACAACGCTTCCAGAAGGCTGCAACACCATAGGTCTCACTGAACGCCCTCCATATAGTTTACAATGTTTTCCAGAATGCTGAAATCTCTTGCTATAACACAAGCTATCACTGGATAGTCTCTAAAACCTCTGTCTACAACACCATTTGTTTTTACTGCACAGCCTCTAAAACTTTTATAACTCTTCAAAAAGGCACATGAACTTGCATTTACTGCACAGCCTTTACTACATTTACTATGCTTTAGGAAGGCTAAAATTACTAGTCATAACACCATATGCACACACTTCCCAGCCTCTACGTTTACAAAGCTTCCAAAAAGCTTTCCTCAAACAGGCTCTATAATTAGTATAACACTTCCAGAATGATAAATTCACTAGTTTCACACCACATGCCCTCACTTCAAACACTCTACGACCTACACAACTCTTCCAGAAAGCTAATCTCACTGGCTACACCAGCACTTATATGTACTCCAGAGACTACGCAACATTCATAATGCTTCTAGAAAACTGAAATAACTAGCACTTCTTTATTCAGGTAGTCTTTACAATGTTAATAACGCTTCCAGAAGGTTAAAACTAAATGTACCTACATGTACTCACAAGATCAACAATTGCCGAGGATGGTGATCTGGGGGCAGAAATAAACCACAGAATACAAGCAGGATGGAAGAATTGGAATAAAGTGTGTGGAGTACTAGGCGACAGGAAGATAGCAATTAAGTTGGAAGGTAAAGTGCATAGGATAGTTATGAGACCGACAATGATTCATGGAGCAGAGACGAGGGCAATAAAGAAGACAGAAGAAAGAAAGCTGGATGCGGCAGAGATGAGAATGTTGAGATGGATGTGTGGGGTGACAAGAAGAAATAAGATACGGAATGAGGTAATTAGGGGTACCGCAGGAGTTAGAGAACTATCTGATAAGATCCAAGAAAGTAGATTGAGGTGATATAGTCATATCATGAGAAGAGATGGACAGTATATTGGAGGAGAGTGATGGAAATGGAGGTACAGGGATGGAGAAGGAGAGGGAGACCAAAGCGAAGGCTGATGAACTGTATCCCAGATGACCTTCGATCAAAGGGAATAACCGGTGATGATGTGTGGGACAGAGGTAGATGGAGAACGCTGGCCAGGAACATTGACTGCACATAAAAGTGGGAAAAGATGCAGACAAAGAACATGTACTTACTGCAGAATATTTACACTATTGACAGCGTTTCTAGAAGGTTATAATCACTGCCATTTTTCTCCTCAAAAAGCCTCTAAAATGTTCACAACACTGGTAGTACTTTCCTTTGACAGATTATAGAATGTTTATAACGCTTCAAATGGCTAAAATTACTGGCTACTACACTACGAGCACTCACTGGAATTCCTCTGAGCTGTTTTACACCACTTCCAGAATGCTAAATTCACTGTTAGTTCTTTCCTCGGACAGCCTCCACTACAGTTACAACATTTCAAGAAGTTCAACATCACTGGTTATACCATCACATCCACTTACTCCATATCCTCTAATATATTTGCAACACTTCAAGAAAGCTAAACGTCACTGGCTGCCCACCACAGTAACATAGTGTAGAGCGTCTAAAATGTTTAGAACGCTTCCAGCACCCTAAAATTACCAGAACCTGCAATTACTGACTATCCTATACAACGTTTACTATGCTTCCAGAACGCTAGATCCACTGGATTCACCACTCCTTTTATTTAATACACAGCCTTTACAACCTTTAGAACGATCCAAGAAGTCTAAAATAAATACTAGAGCTTTGATCACACAGCCTGTATGACGTTTAAACCCATTGCAGAAGGGTCACATCATTAGCAATTCTTTTCTCAGACTGACTCTACAGAACCAATTGCATTTACTGCACATCAGCAGCTTCAACGTTTACAATTGTTCCAGATTGCTCAGATCATTGGCAGTTCTTTCCTCGGATAGGTTTCACAATGTAAATAACACATCCAGAAGGCTAAAATCCCTCTCCACGGCACCATATGCACTAACAGCATAGTGTCTACAACGTTTAATAACACTTCGAGAAGGCTAACTTTTCTTGTTACACCACTGCTTTCACTTATTGCACAGACTCTATATTATTAAGAATGCTTCCAGAAGGCTGAAATATCTGGCTATCCCCCCCATAGCACATACCACGCGTCCTCTACAACATTTATAATGATTCCAGAATGCTATATTTAAGACCTATACCACCACTTGCATTTACTGCAAAGCATTTATAATATTTAAAACGCTTCAAGAAGGATAGAATCACTGGCTGCATCACCACATGAACTTACTGCAGAGCCTCTCTAACGTTTACAACGGTTCCAGAGGGTTGAAATTACTGCCTAAAACTCCACATGCACTCATTACACATAATCTACAATGTATAAAACGCTTCCAGAAGGCTAAAATTAATGGTTACACCTCAACTTTCATTTACTGCACAGCCTATACAACGTTTACAACACTTCCAAAAGGCTAACATTACTTGCTACACCACCACTTACTCTTACTTCATAGCCTTTACAATGTTTTCAATGCTCTCAGGAGGCTAAAATAACATGCTACATTACCACTTGTACTTTTAGCAAGGCCCTACATCGTTTAAACGCTCCCAGAAGGCTGGGGTCACTGACTGTACCATCAAACGCATTTACTGCACAACATTTACATCTTTCAGAATGCCTCCACAAGACTAAAAGGCTTAGCTGCACCATCTTTTGCACTTAGTACACAGCCTGTACAACGTTTAATATGCATCAAGAAGGCTAAAATCACTCCCAGGTCTCAAATCAATGGTAATTATTTTCTACAATGTTTAGAATGTTTCCAGATTGGTAAAATCACTGGCGAGAACACAACATTCAATCAATTCAAAGCCTCTAAAACGATTACAAAGCTTCCTGAAGGCTAAAATTATTGGCTGCAAAACCATTTGCAAATACTGCACAGCCTCTACCACTTTTAGAAGGCTTTCAGAATGATGAAAATCACTACCAGCCTCTATAACATTTACAATGTTTCCAAAGGTTAAAAGTTATTTCTACACATCCAGTTTCACATATTGCATATCCTCTGCAATGTTTACAAAGTTTCCAGAAGGCTAAAAATACTAGCTTCACAACCACTTGCACTTACTGCTCAACGTTATTACACCTTCCACATCAATGTAATTATTATATATATTTTGCCTGACTGTTTTCCCTATTATACCACTTTCCTTTGTCCTTTCTCAGAAACTTGTTTTTTTTTCGTTTCACACTCCTTGTTCTTACTTGCTTCACCCATCCTAAATTTCTTCGACCCCACTCAGCAATTAAACCAAGGACTTTAAGTGTCTGGCAAGTAAGCAGACCCCTGTATTGTAATGCATCTATAACCTAAGTATAAGTGATATTATTGTAAGGGTTTAATAACGAATTGTGCTTCTGTTTCAAGTGTTCTCAATTCCCAGTGTGATTACTTTTCGAGACTTGGTTATTGTTTGCCATTTGTCATTTGTCCTATTGTGTCATTCCTGTCCTTTATGACTTTTGTGTTCCTTTTATATGGACTTTAAGTTTAATTGTAATGTTTTGTAAATAATTTTTGTATAATTATATGAATTTTGTTAGATCTTATTCTCATTCAAATACCTTTATTTTATTATCATTATGGTCCATTGAACTCACATGCTAGAATGGTAAATTACCCTTCTCTCTCACAACTGTAATAATATTATGGGGGCCCGTCCGGGATTTTTTTCTCTAAACTTCGTGGGTATGTAATAATTGACAATATCGTTAAGAATCAGTTGTTTTTTTATGTAGTTGGTGATTTGTTATTCAACCTTACATGATATAAACATCCTGAGTTATAGTTAGTTAGGGGACTGTTTTTGTGTTTGTTAGATCGCTGAAGAATCTATTTCTATTGTGCATAAATTTTTCGTTGACAGAAGGTAGCCACTTCTTTTTTAGTAAACGACTGCCGGTAACCTTGTTATGGTTTCCCCTCCCCCCTCTTCTCATAACCGAGACACGGTGCGCGGGTTAAAAAGTTAATCTGTCGTTCCATTGTTAAAAATTAATTTCTCTCGAATCATTCGTGACTTTCACGTGTTTATAGTCTTTCCCTGGGTCCTTAGATACCAATCTCTTGCATTATTCATTTTCTGTAAAGTGTAATGAATCTTGTTAATGCCTCGACATATGTGTGTGAAGTTACCGTTCAAATCAAAGTGTAGTAAGTTACGGTTGTTAGCTGAGCGACGGTACTTCCTTTTGACTTCACTTTGGTTTGAACCAGGAATAAAATACTTTAGTCCGTCCTTATTCATTCTCCTTTTCCCACATCTAAAATGTTTTGTGTATTAATATTTGTCTAATCTGTTACTCTTTATGCGTGGTTTATGGTTTTATGAGTGGTCAATGCTTAACTAAGTGCGCTGCAATTTAAGAATTATAAAACTCTAATTCAGGTCTTTATATTGTTCTTGAAGTTTCTTTTTAATTTTCACAATGGCGAAGTCTGATACTCAAAAGTTTGTGATGGATCCTTCCTCTGAATTGACTGCCCTTACCGATGTTAGGAAGTCTGAATTAATGGAAGTGTTAGGCATTTAGACTTTTAGGTACGTTCTAGTATGCGTGAGTTTAACATTAGGAAAGTGATAATTGCTCACTATATACATATTGGAACCTCGGGTGACGAAGCTATGCAGTATCTTGTTCCAGAAACCCCTTCCCTTACAATTTAACAACAGCTAGAGTTTGAACGTCTTACAGCCGAGCGTGAAAAAGCTCAGTTAGCTTTAAGAGAGGAAGAGTTAGCTTTGCAATCCGCTGAAAAGAGACATGAATATTTTGAAATGGAGAAAGAAAAAGAAAGACAAAAATTTGAAATGGAGAAAGCTAAGTTAGAATTTAAAGCTAGGGAAGAAAGAGGAAAGTTTGAAAGGGAGAAAGGTAAATTAGAATTAGAATCTAGATTAACTAACAAGGTGGAACAAGAGAGGGCTTCAATCAATCTTCAGAATAGGCAAATGGAAGAAGAGTTATCTCTCTTTGACCTGACTAAAAATATAAAGTTAGTTCCCTCATTCACAGAGTATGATTCAAAGGATTATTTTTGGGTATCTGAGGAAACTGCTAATCACCTTAATTGGTCTGCTGAATAGTGGGTATGGCTCCTTAAACCTAAATTGTCAGGAAAAGCTGCTCAGGTTGTTAGGCATCTGGATGACACTAAGGATTATAACCAGGTTAAGAAAGCAATCTTAGATGCCTTTTCCATAACAGAGGAAGGATATAGACAAGCTTTTCGTAACTTATGTAAATCATATATCCAAATTTTCCTAGAATTTGCTTCTGACAAGCTTAGAGCTTTCAAGAAATTGCTTAAGTATGCTGAAGTAACTTCTCTTGAAGAACTGATGAATTTAATGGTTCTTGAAGAATTTAAATGGAAACTTCCCATTAATGTAATGCTCTATATTGGAGATAGGCAGGAGAAAGATTTACTAAAGGCTGTTTCCTTGGCTGACACTTATTCCTTAATATATAAGTCTATTCCTAATAAAAGAGCTGAGATTTTTGTAAAACCAGTTTAAGGAAAATCCCAGATTTCGGTTGATAATCACAAAGGTTCTGATAATCCTAAATGTAGTTATTGTAAGAAAGAAGGACATACTATTCGTAATTGTAACGACCCTAAATGTAAAGGATCTGATAACTACCGTATTGTTTTTATGAAACCCAACGTAAAATTTTCAACCTTCCTGAGTAAACCTGTTTTGCATGTGCAAGCAAATATACCAGATGTGTTTGATGATTTTAAGTATGAAGGTATAATAGCCTTGGGGGAGAAAAAACAGAAGTCTAAGGTCACTATATTACGAGGCACTGGAGCTGCTTTAACTTTGTTGCATAGTAAGGCTTTACCTAATGTTGAGAATAATCTAACTGGTGAGAAGGTGGTTGCAAGGGATCTTACTGGAATCTCATCCATTTCCCTTGCCAATGTCTACATTGATTGTCCACTTGTAAAAGGGAAAGTTGAACTAGGGGTGATTGATACAGAATTGTCGGTAAAAGGAGTTTCATTGCTATTGGGTAATGATTTAGCTGGGAAATTAATTGTACCAAATTTAATTGTCACTGATAACCCCATGGATGATAGGGTAGTTTTGGACAAACTTTTGATGGATAATGAGAAGGTAGATCTTGAACAAGCCCCAGCACATATAGTCACTCGGTCCCAAGCAGGAGAAAAGTAGTAGATAGTGATATCTTAACTAAGGTAATGTCTAGTGATAAACTAGAAGCTGCCCAGAGGTCATATCAATCTTTTTCTTGTTTGCATGATAAGGCTGTTCATATAAAATCTTTGAATAAATCCCCATCTTTTTATCATAATAATGGTATCCTAATGCGTTTTTACCGTCCTTCTAACTATTCAGATCTTGATACTTGGAATGAGAAATACCAAATTGTTGTTCCTTCTTCAGTAGGCACTCATATAATGGAAATTGCACATGATGGACCAGGTGGTCATTTGGGACCATACAAAACTCACTATAGAATACTTGATAAGTTCTATTAGCAAAATTTGAGTAAAGGCGTAGGAGATTTCATAAAGACAGGTCATGTATGCCAAATAGCTGGCAAACCTAACCAAGTAATTCCTAAAGCACCTTTACAGCCCATATTAGTTCCACATGAGCCCTTTGAGAAATTAGTAATAGACTGTGTTGGACCTTTGCCTTAGACGAAAGGTGGTAACCCATATTTATCAATTCTTATGTGTCCTAGTACTTGTTTTCCAGAGGCCATCCACTTAAGAATATATCTGCCGTAAAAATAATGCTAAACACCTTTCAAGTTTCTTTACTACTTACGGGATCCCCAAGGATATCCAAACTGATCGTGGTTCTAACTTTACACGTAAACTCTTTTCAGAAATCCTTAAGGAATTAAATATAAAACATAGCTTATCATCTACATATCATCCGGAATATCAGGGAGTCCTTGAACGATGGCAGCAAACATTTAAAAGTATGTTAAAAACGTTTTGGTTTAGAGAGCAATCTTAATTGGGATGAAGGAGTAAAGTTTTTGTCGTTTGCTATACGTGAGTTCCCCTAGGAATCCCTTGGTGTTTCTCCTTTTGAATTTGTATATGGGAGATTATTGAGAGGACCCCTTGCATTAATTAAAGAATAATGGTTGAAGCCCCCAGACTCTAATCAGACTGTAACTATTCAACAATATTTGAGTAACTTTAAAGAAACCCTTTCCAAACTCCGTAAACTAGCCAGTGAAAACTTGAGCAAAGCTTAAATTAAAATGAAAAATAGTTATGATAAAAAAACGAAAATTAGGAAGTTCAACCCAGGAGATCTGGTGTTAGCATATTTTCCTTTCCCTGGATCCCCATTTTCCTCCAAATTCTTTGGTCCAAATAAAGTATTTAAAAATGTCAATAACCATCCCTATGTGATTGAAACCCCTGATAGAAGGAAAAGTACCCAAATTGTCCATGCCAATCTGCTTAAAAGGTATCATTCCAGGAATACTGAAACTGGTTATGGAGACAAAATTGTAAATGGTAATGTTAAGGTCAAGTACAAGAAACCTAAAGTAAGTGAACCTGAATTCATCTATTCGTGAAGTTTTGTAGATAATTGTGCTGCTCTGAAAGACTGAAAATTCATGTCAACATCTTTTTCCTCTTCAATCAGAAGGACTTGAAAATCCTATTTACTCTTACCCAGAACCTCATGGGAAAAACCCAGGTCAGTGTACAGTCCTCACCCATGGCATCGAACTTCTACTAGGAACTGCTCCCATAAGACAACACCCTTATCGCATCAGCTCGGCCCAGAAACTAGTGATGAAATAAGTGGAATATCTTCTGAGTGCCGGTTTAGCTATACCAAGCAAGTCACCATGGGCGTCTCCATGTCTATTGGTACCAAAGGAGGATGGCAGCATGCGACTGTGTACAGACTACAGGAGAGTAAATTCTGCTACTGTTAAGGATAGTTACCCTTTACCCCGTCTAGATGACCTTATAGACTCTGTGGGCCAAGCAGTGTATGTAGCTAAGATTGATCTCCTTAAAGGGTTTTATCAGGTGAAGTTAACATCTGGAGCCAAGCTTATATCGGCTTTCATAACTCCTTTCGGGTTATTCCAGTATGAGCTACTGCCTTTTGGTTTAACAAATGCCCCATCCACATTTCAACGCATAATCAACTACACTATTCAGGGTTCAGAGGGAGTATTTGCATATCTAGATGATATATTGGTGATTGGAGATTCTTGGGAAGAGCTTATGAAACATTTGAATATGCTCTTTGATAGATTAAGAGAAGCCCAGTTAACAAAAAATTTACAAAAATGTGCTTTTGGTCAAGCTACAGTTGCTTACTTGGGACATATTGTGGGTGGAGGTAATGTCAGGCCTAAAACTGCAAATGTTAATGCCTTTCTTGACTATCCAGAACATAAGACTATGAAATCCCTTTAAAGATTTCTAGGTATGGTTTCATATTACAAGAAGTTCTGCCATAATTTTGCTTCAGTAGCTACCACTTTACATAGTCTTACCAGCCCTAAAAAGAAGTATGAATGGGATGAGAAAAGTCAGGAGGCACTTGAATATTTGAAAATTTTTTTTGAGTAGTGAGTCAGTCTTACACAGTCGTAATTTTTCTAAACCCTTCTATTTACAAGTAGACACTTGCGACACAGGTGCTGGAGGAGTGTTGGTGCAGGAAATTGATGCGGTACTCCACCCAATAGGATACACCTCCAGTAGCTTCAAGCCTTATCAGCTGTCCTACAGTGACCATAGAGAAGGAGCTTTTAGGTTTGGTCTTGCTCTCCAAAAGTTTGAATGTTACCTACAAAGAGCTCCGGTCTTCCCTGTCTATACGAACCACAACCCCTTCACCTTTCTTGAGCGCACCTAGGCCCATAATCAGCGCTTACTAAGATGGGCTTCATATCTTCAAAACTTCAACCTTCAAATAAAGCACCCCAATGGCAGCGATAACGTATTTGCTGATGTCTTGTCACGGGCCTATTCTCAACCTACCCACGAGATGTAATGTGTTTAACGTTGATCAAGCCACTCCGCAGGGCTTGATCCTCTACGGGGAGGTATTACACCTCCCACATCATCGTAATTATTGTATATATTTTGCCTGACTGTTTTGCCCTGTATACCGCTTTCCTTTGTCCTTTCCCAGGAACTTGTTTGCTTTAGTTTCACACTCCTTGTTCTTACTTGCTCCGCCCATCCTAAATTTCTTCGACCCGTAAATGTAATTCTGAATCAGTTTCCACTCAGCAACTAAACCAAGGACTTTAAGTGTCTGCCAGGGAAGCAGTCCTCTTTATTGAAATGTATCTATAACCTAAGTATATGTGATATTATTGTAAGGGTTTAATAATGAATTGTGCTTTTGTTTCAAGTGTTCTCAATCTTCTGTGTTATTTGTCATTTGTCCTATTGTGTCATTCCTGTCCTTTATGATATTTGTGTTCCTTTTGTATGGACTTTAAGTTTAACTGTAATGTTTTGTAAATAATTTTAGCATTATTATATATAAATATTGTTAGATCGTATTCTTATTCAAATACTTTTATTTTTTTATTATTATGGTCCATTGAAACCACCTGCTTAAATGGTAAATTACCCTTCTCTCTCCCGACTGTAACAGCATATACAATGTTTAGAACACTTGCAGAAGGATGAAATCACGTACTACACGGAACCTTGCAATTACAGCTTATCCTCTACAATGTTTACAATTCTTCCAGAAGCCTAAATCCACTCACTTGCACTTTCTGCACAGCCTCTTTATAATGTTTACAACACTTCCCTGAGGCTAGGATCAATGACAGATCTTTGGTCAGACAGCCTCTATAACATATCTAATGCTTTCAGAATAATCAAATTAATGGCAGTTCTATCCTATGACAGATTGCACAACTTTTACGATTCTAGAAGGGTAAAACTATTAACAATAACACCACTTACACTCATATTTCTCCATCTCTGCAATGTTTATAACGCTTCCAGAAGGTTAAAACCACTATCAGAACCCCCACTTATATACAGTGCACATGATCTAAAAGGTTTAAAACACTTTAAAAAAGGCTACAACACCATAGCACTCACAACACACCCTCTACATAGTTAACAACGCTTGCCAGAAGGCTAAAATCTCCTGCTACAACACTTGCACTTACTGCAGACTATATAATGTTTAAAACGTTTCCAGAAACTTTAAATCACTAGCTAAAACTCCAATTGTACTAAACAAAGCATCTTTACAGTGTTTAGAACCCACCTTGAAGGCTAAAATCGCTACCAGATTTCTGCTCAAATAACCTTCAGAACATTTACAATGCTTACTGAAAGCTATAATGTTAAGGAAAAAATCCATTACCACTCACTGCACAGCATCTATAACACTAATAATATTTCCACAAGGTTAAAATAAGTAACAATTTTTTTCTCCAGATAAGCTCTACAACGTTTTCATCATTTACAGTAGGCAGAAATCATTGTCCACATGATCTCTTGGACTTATTGTACACCCTCTAAAAATTAAAAAAAAAAATCCGGAAAAGGTTGTGTAAATACTCATGTTCCGACCAAAGAAAGTTTAGTTGCATCCACAAAAGACTTCCGGTAACAACCTAATAGTTGGCCGGCATATTATGTAAGGGATTATATGTACTCAACATATATATATATATATATATATATATATATATATATATATATATATATATATATATATATATATATATATATATTATATATATATATATATATATATATATATATATATATATATATATATATATACATATATATATATATATATATATATATATATATATATATATATATATATATATATATATGTATATATATATATATATATATATATATATATATATATATATATATATATATATATATATATATATATATATATATATATATATATATATATATATATATATATATACTGTCCTCCCTTCAGTTGAAGTGGCTATCCTGGTGGGTATTTAGCCTTGCATGGTGTATCGGCTCCTCCATGTTGACCAGTTTTTCCGACTTTTTACTATAGTCTATGGGTATCATCAATCACTTTGTTTATAATTCTGTACGTATTGTTTTTGTTATAATTCTTGTTAATCTAGTTTTTAAGTATGATGTCTCTTTTTTATCTTTATTAATTCTTATGCTGTCTGGAGACATTGAGCGAAATCCGGGACCAGTACGTCCTAGATTTCGTCAAAGTCGTCTTCTGTATTGCAATATTCGTGGTCTTCATACAAATATTCAAGACCTTACAGTTGCGTTTAGACAATATGATATTCTTTTGTGCTCAGAAACTTTGGTTCCTAATATGAGACACTCATCTGAGCTCCTTATAAGTGGTTTTAAGAAGCCAATAATGTTGAAATGCAATGCAATCCCTAGGGCCAGGGGAATGGCGGTGTATATTAGGACCGAGTACCCTGCTTCTCATAAGTCCTGCTATCAATATAAATGTCATGAGATTCAGGTAATAAAAATTTGTGGCAGGCATTACAACTTTTATTTGTGTTCGATCTACCGGAATCCAGACATGGATGAATCTATCTTCGATTGTCTTCCTACCATTATGGCTAGGATACAAAATGATAGAAAGGCTTCTTTTGTCACTGTTGGTGATTTCAATGCTCACCATAGGGAATGGTTTAGTTCTATCTCTCCTACCGATCGTCATGGCTTAAGAGCTTTAGACTTTGCCTGTAAATATGGCTGTGAGCAAATCATGAATGAAACTATGCACAGGTCCGGTAATTGCTTGGACCTTGTATGCAATGACTCCCCTCGTGTTATAACTAGTAATGTTGGTTCTCCAGTCGGGACATCTGATCATGCATTGATTCCATTCGTAGTGGAGACTGAGCAGCCTGTCCCTGATGTATCATACTCTTGTAAAATTTATATGAAATCCCATGCAGAATGAAATAGGATTTCGTATGATCTTTTGTGCTTGTAATGGTCACAATTATATTGTAGTGTAGATCCTGTATTTCCTTTGAATATGAATCTAGTCAACATAATTGATAGGCGTATCCCTTCTCGTGCGCTAAGGTACTGAGTGAAGGACAAACTATGTTTCAATGATGATTGTAGACATGCTTATTTGGAGAAGCAAGAGGCCTATCCTCTTTGGAAATGTAATGGATAAGATTTGACCTGGAATAACAAAACTCAGCTTCGAGCTTTTGCTCTGAGGCTTTATGACTCAACTGAAAAAGGAATACAATTTAACCATAAAAAAACCCTTTCTGGTACAACCTAGGAACATAAATGAGGGTGTACCCTTAAATGTGCACTCTTTGGTGTTGATACAACAGTTCCTTTTTCACTTAAACTAGAGGGCTCTGTCACTCACTCTCCAAAGGAAAGGGCAACATTTTTGGCTGATGTTTTTGACAGTAAACAGAGTAATGAATCTTGAACTTCCTCATCCCTGTTTTCCTAAGGCTACACTAACAAGTTTAGCTTTTCGATCTCATGAAATTGAACCTCTGTGGTGACCTTCATGCTTATGGAGGTGTAGACCCAAATGGTATTTTTCCTTTGTTTTTTATAAAGACAGCAGATTTCTTAGCTCCAAAGTTATCTGTTATTTTGCGCAAGTTAGCAAGAAGAGGAGCTTTTAGCATTAGTTGGAGAATTGGTAATGTTACTCCTTTATGTAAATGTGTTTGTGGTAGCTCAAGTCCCACTGATTACCGCCCAACTTCCATAACTCCCATATTATCTAAAGTTTTTGAACGTCTTCTGGCAAAACGTCTTAATAGGTTTGCTGAAGGTAATCATCTACTCCCTAGTTTGCAATTTGGTTTTCGTAAAGGCCTTGGAGCATGTGATGCCCTTCTTACAATCTCCAATGCTGTAAAGAAATCCCTTGGTTGTGGTCAGGAAGTTCGTATGATTGGCTTGATTTTAGTGCTGCCTTTGACCGTGTTAATCACGAGGCCCTTTTTTTTCAAACTCCAACAGTTGGGAGTGGGTGGGTCGTTTCTTAGCATTATTATTGATTTTCTAAGTAATAGATCTCAAAGAGTTGTTGTTGATGGGCACCATAGTGATTATAGGAACGTGATATCCGGTGTTCCACAGGGTAGTGTTCTTGGCCAATTACTTTTCCTACTATATACACATAATATGATGTCTAGCCTAGAAAACAAGCTTATTGGATATGCAGATGATGCTACTCTATTTGCATCAATTCCATCCGCTGAATTTAGATCTGGGGTTGGTGAATCCCTTAATAGAGATTTAGCTAAAATTAGTGCATGGTAAAAATTATGTGGTGTGGAGTTGAATCCTAATAAAACTCAAAGTATGATTGCAAGTAGTTAAGGACGGTGGCTCCTCAAAATCCGGATCTCAGTATTGTTAATGATTCTTTAAATTTGTATGACTTTTAAAATTCTAGGTGTAATTCTCGACAGCAAATCTACCTTCGAGAAACACATTAGGTCTGTGTCTTCTTCAGTTGCACAAAAAATTGGCTTATTGAGAAAGTCTTTCAAGATTTTTGGTGATCAATCTATTCTGAAGAAGTGTTTTAATTCTTTCATTCTACCGCGTTTTGAGTATTGTTCTCCTGTCTGGTCTTCAGCTGCTGATTCTCATCTTAATTTGTTGGTCAAAAACTTACGGTCTATCAAATTTCTTATTCCTAATCGAGATATTAATCTTTGGCACCTTCGTTCAATTAGTTCATTATGCATGTTGCATAAGATTTTTCATAACTCTGACCATCCTTTACATTCAGATCTTCGTGGACAATTCTATCCTGTTCGTAATACTAGGCAGACAGTTAATTCTAATAGCCAGGCCTTCTCCATCACGAGGCTCAATATTCCATAGTATTCTAGAAGTTTTATTCCAGCTGTGACTAAGTTGTGGAATGATCTTCCTAATTAAATAGTTGAATCAGTAGAACTTCAAAAGATCAAAGTTGGAGCAAATGTTTTTATATTGACCAGGTTGACATGAGTCTTTTTATAGTTTATATATGGCATGTCTATTTTTGACGTTGTTAACAATTTTTATATGAGATATCTATTTTGACGTTGTTACTCTTTTTAGAATGATATATTGTTAATTGTTCTCATCATTAATTTATTTCATTATTTCATTTCCTCACTGGGCTATTTTTTCCCTATTGGAGCCCTTGGGCATATGGCATCTGGCTTTTCCACTAGGGTTTTAGCTTGGCTAGTAATAATACCAATAATTATATTAATAATAATAATAACAATAAAAACAATAATAGTAATAATAATAATAATAATAATAATAATAATAATAATAATAATAATAATAATAATAATAATAATAATAATAATAATAATAATAATAATAATAATAGGAGTTGAAGGGCATGATGCTATAGGCTTAGGAAGTTTCACCGATTAACCCTGGATAGGTACGATGGGTCGTTCGCGACCCCGAGCGTCAAAAAAAAACAGGTTTTTCTCACGTGACTCACCCCCGTGACTGAATTTGTGGGTGATCGACCTGCAGGAGGTGTCTCCCCTACACGCTTTAGTAGTGTCCAGATGTGCATTGCTGTAGCTGTACTCCTTCCCCGATTTCTGAGACGCGTCGGGGTCGAGCGCGACCGAGTTTACCCTTCTAAGGTAGTTTGCCTAATTATCAAAGTTATTACGTATTATGAAATTGTCGTAGAATGGTGCAACTTGTATAGGTTATCAGTTGTGGAAAGTCTTGGTGGATTGTTTGGCTACCATGTGCATGATTTTTTTTTTAGTTAAAATATCATTCATCACCACGAGGACCATTTTACCGCGAGTGCCCCTTTTTCATTTTTTTTCATTTTTTTGCCAAGTCATTTTTCCGTAAAATATTGCCAAATAGTGTCGTAAAACTTTTGCTTGTTTAGTGTTGGAAAGTGTGTCTAGATGATCTGGCTACCCATGCGTGACTTTGTTTTTGTCAGATACGACGTAGTTATTGGTATATTGGGTATTTAACTGCGGTTACCAATTTCTGTTTTTTTTTCAATATTTGTAAAAATTACTACGTAGTAAGGAATTGCCGTATATTATTCATTTTTTTTCATGTTTATGTGTTAGAAAGTGTACCTTGATGGTTGGGCTAACACGTGCATGTCTTTTTTTTTATCTGAGATGCCGTATATTAGAATGTCGGGCATTTTACCGCGAGTGCCCATTTTTCATTTTTTTTCATTTTTTTGCCAAGTCATTTTTCCGTATGATATTGCCAAATAGTTTCGTAAAACTTTTGCTTTTTTAGTGTTGGAAAGTGTGTCTAGATGATCTGGCTACCCATGCGTGATTTTGTTTTTGTCAGATACGACGTAGTTATTGGTATATTGGGTATTTAACTGCGGTTGCCAATTTCTGTTTTTTTTCAATATTTGTAAAAATTTACTACGTAGTAAGGAATTGCCGTATATTATTGATTTTTTTTTCATGTTTATGTGTTAGAAAGTGTGCCTTGATGGTTGGGCTAACACGTGCATGTCTTTTTTTTATCTGAGATGCAGTATATTAGAATGTTGGGCATTTTTCCGCGAGTGCCCCTTTTTATTTGTTTTGCATTTTTTTGCTTAGTCATGTTACCGTAAGGAATTGGCAAGTAGTGTCGCAAAAATTATATTTTTATAGTGTTGGAAAGTGTTTCTAGATGATCTGGCTACCCATGCCTATTTTTTTTTAGCCAGATATGGCGTATATATAAGTATGTGTTCGATTTTCCTGTGATTGCCATTTTTTCGTTTTTTCCCATTTCTTTCAAAATTACTACGTACTAAGGAACTATCACAGAGTAATGATTCATTTATATGTTTATTTGTCGGAAAATGTGCCTTGATGGTTTGCCTAGCACGTGGCTGAAATTTTTTTTTCTGAAATGCCGTATATTAGAATGGACATTTTTCCACGAGTGCCCCTTTTTATTTGTTTTGCATTTTTTTGCTTAGTCATGTTACCGTAAGGAATTGGCAAGTAGTGTCGCAAAACTTATAATTTTATAGTGTTGGAAAGTGTTTCTAGATGATCTGGCTACCCATGCCTATCTTTTTTTTTTAGCCAGATATGGCTTTATATAGGTATGTGTTCGATTTTCCTGTGATTGCCATTTTTTCGTTTTTTCCCATTTCTTTCAAAATTACTATGTACTAAGGAACTATCACAGAGTAATGATTCATTTAGATGTTTATTTGTCGGAAAATGTGCCTTGATGGTTTGCCTAGCACGTGGCTGAATTTTTTTTTTCTGAAATGCCGTATATTAGAATGTTAGCCATTTTTCCGCGAGTGCCCCTTTTTATTTGTCTTGCATTTTTTTTGCTTAGTCATGTTACCGTAAGGAATTGGCAAGTAGTGTCGCAAAACTTATATTTTTATAGTGTTGGAAAGTGTTTCTAGATGATCAGGCTACCCATGCCTATCTTTTTTTTAGCCAGATATGGCGTATATATAGGTATGTGTTCGATTTTCCGGTGATTGCCATTTTTTCGTTTTTTCCCAATTCTTTCAAAATTACTACGTACTAAGGAACTATCACAGAGTAATGATTCCTCTAGATGTTTATTTGTCGGAAAATTTTGTTTACTTCTTTTTTTATTGAATATCATCAATTTTTTTTAGCTAAAATATTATATTGTTTTACATTTTCTTTTTTTCGATTTTATTTCCCTTCAAAAAAATTTTTTTGGGTCAGAATTTCAATTTCATAGTCGTAAAATAATCGACAATTATCCAGCAACCCACCATACAATTTTTATGCATATCCAATAATAATTAGATTAGTAAATAACACCTTGAAATTGACATACCCTTCCTACATTTCAAGTGGCAGCTTAGGGAGTCTGAGTCAGTGTTGTTGGCGGCCATTTTGTGGACATATCCAAAGCGTAAGCTGCCCTATCTATATATATTCTTGTTCCCTATAGAATTTGTGATATTTTGGTATATTTTTACCTGCATAAATATCATATTATATATTAAATATATGTATTTTTTTACGAAATTTCTAAGTACTCAAAAAATTACCTTTAGATATGGCCCCTGATATAAATGTAATTTACAAAATAATGAAGATTTTTTTACATATTTATATTTTAGGATAACATATGTTTATTCCCTAAAAAAATTAGCCACTTCCTATTTCATTTGGGTACCCAAAAAAATTCATGAAATTTGGACAAATTTTTTTGGCCAAAAAAAGTTACCCTTTTTTTCTCATTTCAGATCTTCACCTCCATGGGTCTGACTTCATCCAAAATACATCAAGATGTGTCCTAAACATTCAAGAATCAATTCCTAAAAGGATTTGTGTATATATGTATAAACTTTTTTTTTATGAATTTTTATGTCAGGTCTTTTTTTCTACTTAATTTTTAAAAATATTTATAATAAATAGTTTTTCTGCAGATGAGTAGTATTTATCTTTACAGTTGTTTTAAGCATTCATTGAAGTTTTTTTTGGCAAAAGAAAAAAGGAGGTTACTGCAAAAACTGATTTTTCAAGAATTTTTTTTGGCGTCGGGGTCGTTCACGTCCGAGTATACCCTTAAAGGGGTGTCCGAGGAGCGTACCTATCCAGGGTTAAAAGTACCCAATTATAACGATTAAGATTAACTGGATGGAACCATCCCAGAAAGTCTGAATAAAAGTATGGTCAGAATTATAAAAAATATCGTATGCAACATACATAACAATTGAACGATGGTATCAGAGGTTATTATCTAGTTCAAAAATAACAGATTTTATAGACCGAAAGTTCCCGCCCAACAAATTATTATTATTATTATTATTATTTTTATTATTATTATTACTATAATTATTATTATTATTATTATTATTATCATTATTATTTGTACCACCTATGTGTCACACGAGCGTACATAGTACCGACATTTATATTTTTTGTATATAGTATCCTTTGTATCATTACTCTCTCCTCGCACTGACAGCAACTTTTTGTAGTGTGTGTGCATATTCCATTGTTAACAGTTAACAATGGAATATGCACACACGCTAAAACAAGTGACTATCAGTGCGAGGGGAGAGCGAAGATACAAAGGATACTATAAACAAAAAAGAGAAAGGTCGTTACTATGTAAGCTCAAGTGACACAAGGGTTGTACATGGATCCCCTATAAAACTAACATACTGTACATGGTAAAGAGGGCGTCCTGTTCTTGAGAGGCAAACTGTAGGTGGGTCATCTAGCAGGGGATAAGCAGGTTTTAGAAGATCAATGAAATGCTTTCGCGTTGCATCAGATCACAAGGAAAGGGCCCGTGGAATGGGGCGTTAGCGGTGGCTTACTAATGTCGTTGGCTAGGAAGACGTGCGTTGCAGAGAGCAACTCTGTCGGTATGTGATGCTTCACTGGAGGCTTGTAAGTCTGGTGGCATGGATTAATTTTCCCATAATGTGATATATGCGCTGGAGATTGTTGGAGGAGGTTGCAGAAGGAAAAAATATGGCAGGGACAACCAACGGGTCGCCATACACCATTTCAGCTGCTGAGACGTCCAGGTCGTCTTTAGTGGTGGTCCTTAGTCCCAGAAGGACCTAGGGAAGCTGAGAAAACCTGTTAAAGTCCTTCAGCAGGATATCAAAGCAGCATTGAGGGTGTGATGAAAACGTTAAACCATTCCATTGACAGCGTGGTTGTAGGCAGTTGTCTGATGTAGGGTAATGTCCAGGAGATTTGCTAATGATGTCCACAGTTGAGAGGTGAAAATGGTATCCCTGTCAGAAGTAATATGCTCAGGTATGCTAAGTCTTGCTCTCCATCCTGAGAGTAAGGCAGATGTACATGAGGCTGACGTTGCAGTTTCCATGGGAATGGCTTCAGGTCAACGAAGCCATTCCCATGTTTACTGTCGATGACAGTAAACAGGTAACGGTGTCTTTGTGATGTGGATAGGCAGCCTACAATGTTGATGTGTATGTGGGCGAAAAGACGCTTAGGTTGAGGAATGGTGCCCACTCCTTAATCCGTGTGTCGATGTACTTTGGATGTTTGGGAAGAAGTACGGGCGCAGACCCAATACTTAGCATCCTTAGTAATGCCGTGCCAAATCAACCTCATTTTCAGCAGCTGTGCAGTAGAATGGTGCGAGGGATGTGAGAGGCCATGAATGGAATCAAGCACCTGTTGGCGCATGGGAGCAGGAATCCACGGTCGCGGTCTACAAGTATTAACGTCACAGAGAATGGTGGTGTTGGAGTCGTTGAGGGGGACGTCTTCCCAGCGGAGGGACGTGCAGGATGTCCTACATGCTTGATATTCTGGATCTTGTCATTAAGCTTCAGCAAAGGCGTTGTAAGCCAACCCCAGTTGAACGGCGCCCAACGTGGTTCTTGAAAGGGCATCGGCAATGGGATTAATTTTCCCAGGGACGTGTTTGGGGGTGCAATTGTATTCAGCCACGGTGGAGAGATGTCGACATTGATGGGTGAACCAGGTGTCTGACTGTTGAAGGAAAGCGTGCACCAGAGGCATGTGGTCTGTGCGAATGATGAAGGGCGTACCTTCTAAGAAATGGCGAAAGTGATGGACAGCCAAGTGCACCACCAGCAATTCGCAATTGAAGGTGGAATAACCCGATTCTGCCTCGGATAGTTTTCTACTGAAGAAGGCCAATGGACGGGGGAGAGTCGTTGACCACCTGTTCAAGTACTTCACCAATAGCTACGTTGCTGGCATCAGTCACGAGAAGTATAGGTGCATGTTGGACGGGAAAAGTGAGAGCAGTAGCGGTTGATAGGACATTTTAGGGGTTGCAAATGGCTTCTTCTTGAAGGGGACCCCACTTCAGGTCTTTTGGCTTGCCCTGAGGGAGGCGTAGAGGGGAGCAAGAGTGGTGGCTATGGCTGCCAGAAAACGGTAATAATAGTTGATCATGCCCAAGAATTCCTGCAGTGCTTTGACGGTCAAGGGTGTGGGGAAGTTTTGAATGGCTGCTACCTACTCAGGGAGGGGATGGACTCCTTCAGGAGTGAGGCGGTGCCCCAAGAACGAATCTTCGTTGGCACCAAAGGTACACTTATCGTACCTGACTACAAGGCCGTTCTGTTGCAGGCGGTCGAGCACGATGCGCAGGTGACGGAGGTGTTCCTCTTTTAAGGAACAGAACACAAGTATGTCGTCCACGTAACATACACAGAAGGGGAGATCCCTCAGATGCCATTTATGAGATGCTGAAAAGAGGCCCTGGCATTGCAAAAACCAAAACATGAGTAATTGAAGGTGTATGTACCAAAGGGAGTGGTAATTGCGGTCTTGGGGATGTCTTTTGGGTTCATAGGTACCTGATAATTCCCCTTCTGGAGGCCGAGCGTTAAGAAAACCTTCACTCTGTGCAGGAAGAAGGTTACATGGGCGATGTTTGGGAGGAGGTAGTGATCCGGTTCTGTTTGCATGTTCAGGCGCCGGTCATCACCACATGGATGGAGAGAGCGGTCTTTTTTCAGGATGATGTGTAAGGGTGCTGACCTCGGGCTGGAGGCCTTTTGGCAAAGACCCCTTTCTTCCATTTCGGCAAAACGTCTGTTTGATGGCTACCAATCGATCCTGTGCCAGACGTCTGTATTTGGCCTAGAATGGGGGTCCCGTCGTTTTCATATGGTGATAAATACCGTGATTGGCAGGAGCCGTGCCCGTTGG
>NC_090767.1:29087676-29105176 GCF_036898095.1 Palaemon carinicauda
TACCTGGCGAGGCATCAGTCTTTTACCAGCGAGTTTTACCCGATATCCCGGCCCACTACATGACACAATTGGTAGTAATTCATTCAAATTACCCCTAATGGGTCAATATGGATAAATATTAACACAACATTGTTGAACGTGTCTCAAAAGGAAAATTTGGTCGGTACAACTTTTACCTTTTCTAAATCATGCTTGTTCATCTCTAAGCTTTTCATCAATCCATCTCTCTAGTCTCTTTAGAATATGCATACTTTATATTTTCAATAAAAATGACGAATCTTTGATGTCTGTAATTATTTCAATCAATCAGGTCTCCCTTTTTTTTTGCCATTTTCACTAGCACTCCTAATTCCCATTCATTAGGTTTCACTTTCTCTTGCCCCATTCTACAAAATCTTGTAAGTATTCTGGCGGTCACTTCATTTTAAGCCAATATCATCTCAGCAGTTATTCCATCGTATCCAGGGGCTTTCCCTCTCCTGAATTTTTTAGTGATAGCTTCGATCTCAAACACTAAACTGATTCATGGGTACATCAAGGTCTTCAACAGCTTCAGGTATACCAATGAATGTATTCCCTTCATATCTCTTATTCATGACTTCACTTAACTGTTCCATCCAATGTTGCTTTTCTACATCTTATGCTGTTATAACATATCCATCCCTCTTTTTAATGGGTATAAGCTTCTTCTTCTTGGCCCCCGTCGAGATTTCATCAGTAGTTTTATGAGCAATCCTTACACCCTTCCCCTTCCACGAATTCATAGCTTTATCAGCCTCGTCTGTTTCCTTGTATAAAACTGTTCAAAGTAATTTTTTTGCGTTTCTTTTGAAATCACTATCAATACTGGAATACTTAGCATGTTGTACCCTGTAATTCTCATTACTTCCTCGAAAACTTTCAATACTCAATTTCTGTTTTTGTCTCCTTTTTTAGTATCCGGCATATCAATTGATATCTATGGCTTTCTCTTTGTAATTACATGTCCTAAAACTTCACTACCAGCTGTCTGATATATGTTCTTAATATCCCACTATCCTTCATCAATTACCTGCTCTGGATCTCTCAAAGTCTCTAAGATTGCAAATTGATTTCTACTTTCAATTGCAGATATTTCTCTGGGGTCATCTTCTCGAAGCTTAGTTATTTCCAACCTAGGTATTAGATCTACATTTTTCTTGGGCACTTTCTGTTTTAATTTCAGTGTTGCTATAAGGAGTTGGTTATCACTACCAACATCTGCACCTTTATAGCTTCTTATACTTTTCAGAGTCCTCCTTAGCTCTTTATTAATGGCTATGTGATTAGTTTGATTTATGTAATTTCTACATTTTGAAGACCACGTATATTTGTGGATGTCCTTGTTTTGGAAATGAGTACCTCCAATGACATCATTGTTTGCTGAACAGAAACTTATAGAATGTGCTCCATTTTCATTTGCAACCCCACCAAGACACTCAAAAACCATCATTTTCTCTTTACCTTGAGTATTCCTTCGTACTTTAGCATTGAAGTCACCAATCACTATTTTTATATCTCACTCTAGGGTATCATATATTACACTCGGCAGTTCTTCAAAGTATTCATCTTCCCTTTCTTCAAAGGAATACTTTGTTGGACCATAGAAAACTATAATACTCAAATTAAAATGCCTTAACTTAACCTTTACAGGTAACAATCAACTGTTTACAGCTCTCCACTTGCTTAAAGTCTTTTCTCCTCTTGGTGTCATCATCATTCTTACCTCTTCTCTTCCAACTCCATCTTTTCTTCCTGAATATATATTTTATCATAAGGTATGGATGCGGGGACTGAGCACCAAAAATATATTATACGATTATGACTCCTGAAGTCTGGGCATTAAAAAATATACTATACAATGGCTTATGACTGGGAACCAAACATATGATATTATATATAAACTCCCTTGTTTGCTCTACGTTAACCCTGTATAGGTACGCTCCTCGGACACACCTTTAAGGGTATACTCGGACGCGCGCGACCCCGACGCCAAAAAAAATTCTTGAAAAATCAGTTTTTGCAGTAACCTCCTTTTTTCTTTTGCCAAAAAAAAACTTCAATGAATGCTTAAAACAACTGTAAAGATAAATACTACTCATCTGCAGAAAAACTATTTATTATAAATATTTTAAAAAGTTAAGTAGAAAAAAAGACCTTACATAAAAATTCATAAAAAAAAGTTTATACATGTATACACAAATCCTTTTAGGAATTGATTCTTGAATGTTTAGGACACATCTTGATGTATTTTGGATGAAGTCAGACCCATGGAGGTGAAGATCTGAAATGAGAAAAAAAGGGTAACTTTTTTTGGCCCAAAAAATTTGTCCAAATTTCATGAATTTTTTTGGGTACCTAAATGAAATAGGAAGTGGCTAATTTTTTTAGGGAATAAACATATTTTATCCTAAAATAGAAATATGTAAAAAAAATCTTCATTATTTTGTAAATTACATTTATATCAGGGGCCATATCTAAAGGTCATTTTTTGAGTACTTAGAAATTTCGTAAAAAAATACATATATTTAATATATAATATGATATTTATGCAGGTAAAAATATACCAAAATATCACAAATTCTATAGGGAACAAGAATATATATAGATAGGGCAACTTACGCTTCGGATACGTCCACAAAATGGCCGCCAACCACACTGACTCAGACTCCCTAATCTGCCACTTGAGATGTAGGAAGGGTATGTCAATTTCAAGGTGTTATTTACTAATCTAATTATTCTTGGATATGCATAAAAAGTGTATGGTGGGTTGCTGGATAATTGTCGATTATTTTACGACTATAAAATTAAAATTCTGACCCCAAAAAAAATTTTTGAAGGGAAATAAAATCGAAAAAAAAATGTAAAACAATATAATATTTTAGCTAAAAAAATTTGATGATATTCAATCAAAAAAGAAGTAAACAAAATTGTCCGACAAATAAACATCTAGAGGAATCATTACTCTGTGATAGTTCCTTAGTACGTAGTAATATTGAAAGAAATGGGAAAAAACGAAAAAGTGGCAATCGCAGGAAAATCGAACACATACCTATATATACGCCATATCTGGCTTTAAAATAAAGATAGGCATGGGTAGCCAGATCATTTAAAAACACTTTCCAACACTATAAAAATACAAGTTTTGCGACACTACTTGCCAATTCCTTACGGAAACATGACTAAGCAAAAAAATGCAAAACAAATAAAAAGGGGCACTCGCGGAAAAATGGCCAACATTCTAATATACGGCATTTCAGAAAAAAAAAATTTCAGCCACGTACTAGGCAAACCAATAAGGCACATTTTCCGACAAATAAACATCTAAATGAATCATTACTCTGTGATAGTTCCTTAGTACGTAGTAATTTTGAAAGAAATGGGAAAAAAACGAGAAAATGGCAATCACCGGAAAATCGAACACATACCTATATATACGCCATATCTGGCTAAAAAAAAGATAGGCATGGGTAGCCAGATCATCTAGAAACACTTTCCAACACTATAAAAATTTAAGTTTTGCGACACTACTTGCCAATTCCTTACGGTAACATGACTAAGCAAAAAAATGCAAAACAAATAAAAAGGGGCACTCGCGGAAAAATGGCTAACATTCTAATATACGGCATTTCAGAAAAAAAAATTCAGCCTCGTGCTAGGCAAACCATCAAGGCACATTTTCCGACAAATAAACATCTAAATGAATCATTACTCTGTGATAGTTCCTTAGTACGTAGTAATTTTGAAAGAAATGGGAAAAAACGAAAAAATGGCAATCACAGGAAAATCGAACACATACCTATATATACGCCATATCTGGCTAAAAAAAAAGATAGGCATGGGTAGCCAGATCATCTAGAAACACTTTCCAACACTATAAAATTATAAGTTTTGTGACACTACTTGCCAATTCCTTACGGTAACATGACTAAGCAAAAAAATGCAAAACAAATAAAAAGGGGCACTCGCGGAAAAATAGCCATTCTAATATACGGCATTTCAGAAAAAAAAAAATTTCAGCCACGTGCTAGGCAAACCATCAAGGCACATTTTCCGACAAATAAACATATAAATGAATCATTACTCTGTGATAGTTCCTTAGTACGTAGTAATTTTGAAAGAAATGTGAAAAAACAAAAAAATGGCAATCACAGGAAAATCGAACACATACCTATATATACGCCATATCTGGCTAAAAAAAAAGATAGGCATGGGTAGTCAGATCATCTAGAAACACTTTCAACACTATAAAAATATAAGTTTTGCGACACTTCTTGCCAATTCCTTACGGTAACATGACTAAGTGAAAAAATGCAAAACAAATAAAAAGGGGCACTCGCGGAAAAATGGCCAACATTTTATTATACGCATTTAAGAAAAAAAAATTTCAGCCACGTGCTAGGCAAACCATCAAGGCACATTTTCCGACAAATAAACATCTAAATGAATCATTACTCTGTGATAGTTCCTTAGTACGTAGTAATTTTGAAAGAAATGGGAAAAAACAAAAAAATGGCAATCACAGGAAAATCGAACACATACCAATATATACGCTATATCTGGCTAAAAAAAAATAGGCATGGGTAGCCAGATCATCTAGAAACACTTTCCAACACTATAAAAATATAAGTTTTGCGACACTACTTGCCAATTCCTTACGGTAACATGACTAAGCAAAAAAATGCAAAACAAATAAAAAGGGGCGCTCGCGGAAAAATGCCCAACATTCTAATATACGGCATCTCAGATAAAAAAAAAAGACATGCACGTGTTAGCCCAACCATCAAGGCACACTTTCTAACACATAAACATGAAAATAAAATCAATAATATACGGCAATTCCTTACTACGTAGTAAATTTTTACAAATATTGTAAAAAAACAGAAATTGGCAACCGCAGTTAAATACCCAATATACCAATAACTACGTCGTATCTGACAAAAACAAAGTCACGCATGGGTAGCCAGATCATCTAGACACACTTTCCAACACTAAAAAAGTAAAAGTTTTACGACACTATTTGGCAATATCTTACGGAAAAATGACTTGGCGAAAAAATGAAAAAAAAATGAAAAAGGGGCACTTGCGGTAAAATGGTCCTCGTGGTGATGAACGACATTTTAACTGAAAAAAAAAATCATGCACATGGTAGCCAAACAATCCACCAAGACTTTCCACAACTGATAACCTATACAAGTTGCACCATTCTACGACAATTTCATAATACGTAATAACTTTGATAATTATGCAAATTACCTTAGAAGGGTAAACTCGGTCGCGCTCGACCCCGACGCATCTCAGAAATCGGGGAAGGAGTACAGCGACAGCGCTGCCCATCTGGACACTACTAGAGCGTGTAGGCGAGACACCTACTGCAGGTCGATCACCCACAAATTCAGTCACGGGGGTGAGTCACGTGAGAAAAACCTCTTTTTTTTTTGACGCTCGGGGTCGCGGACGACCCACCGTACCGTTCCAGGGTTAAAACTTTTACATCTTAGAGACCTTTAAATAACTCCCAGACAGCAATATATAAAACACTGAAAATCCAAAAGTCTCTTAAGCACACTTAAAGCTAAACTGGGTAATTACTCTTAAGTCTTATTACCAATTTGCTAACTCTCACTGTGGTTCTTAACCGGAATCAAGCGGAAACTGGTCGTAAATAGTGTTGATTGGAATAATATACTCTTTACAAAAGTAAATATATTCTATATAGATTACAATACTTTGAAAAGAATTTACATAACAAAATTAAGGCATTGGAAAAAAAATATTAAGTCTGAACAAATCTAAGAATATAAAAATGTAACGATCTGAAATTTATATTAACTTGACTTGATTTATTATATCTGGATAAACCTTAACAAAAAAAATGCAATGAAAATAATACAAATGCTTGAAATAATTCTGAAATACTAAAATGTTTAAGTTTGACTCTAATTTAATAATAGTTAACAAAATCACTTTATAAACCTATCCTGCCTACAGGGCAGTTTACAAAAACGTTATACAATGCCAACACTCACCCAAATACAATGAATTAAAAAATCACTTTTTAGTCTTGCGTGGCACACAATTTGCTTCGGGGCACAGAGTCACTTAGGAGAGGACACACTAACGTAATGACAACTTCAAAAACACTGTTTGCTAGCATGAGAGAGAGAGAGGTGCAGATCTAACGAGATCCAACCTTGGGTCACCCATACATGAAATTTTGTCTATTTCGGCTCTCTCAGTCATCTAGCTCCACCCACCCATGGTCCCTGGAAACAAAAAAGATAACCTCCTGTACCAACCGTGTGTCACACAATTGTACATAATTATTTTGTATATATTATGCTTGTATCTGCGCTCTTCCCTCGCACTAAAAAGAACCTGAATGATCATGTCTCCGATTTTGCTATGTAACATTGTCTGTCTCTCGAACAGGTTATGTCCTGTTGCCTTGAGGTTTTGTATAGAAAGGAGAGTGTTCCTTAATAAACAACTCAGTTGATTGCTTCCTGCCTTTGAGTTCACAACCCTCTCTCGGCACCGTCACATTGGTGACCCCGGATGTCGACTCGCTCCCATTACCTTCCACCCCCACCTCCCTCGCCCCTCCATCGTTGGTACTATGACGGACTCTACTACAGCAGTTGGCGCTGCGTCCGCCCCATTGAAACTTTCAACGTTCGCCAGCGGAGAGGCATTTGCTTGGTTTCAGCGCGGAGAAGTCCAGTTTCGCATCAACGGCGTGACTCGTTCAACCACCAAAGCAGATTATGTTCTCGCGGCGATACCCGAGGACACCTTCCCGGAAATATCCGACTGCCTTTGTGAACAAGAAGACACCCCAATACCGTATGACGCCTTCAAAACATACCTTCTGCAGCAGTACTCGCCGTCGCCAGCCGCCCGTGTAGCAAAGCTTTTTCAGCTCTCACAACAACCGTTGAGGGACCAAAGGGCTTCGCTTGCCCTCAGGGAAATGACCAGTATCGCTCGCCTTCAACCTGCCGCAGACGGCTCTCCTCGTGAGGTGAACCTACTTCGTGCCCTTTGGATACGCCGTTTACCAGGACCTATACGCGCTGCCATACCCTATGTCGATAGTTTACCCATAAAGGGCTTGATGACCAAAGCCGACGCCCTTATGGACAGCCACTTCAAGACCTCAATCAACGTCTCCACCCTTGACGAAGAGGATGCCTATTCAACGTCAACTGAAGCTGACATGAATGCCGTAGGACATACACGCCCACACCGTGACGTGCCGAAGCAGAGACAAAGCCGCCCACCACCCACCAATCGCTCGCGCCCCAACAAACGACTTCTACAGCCACTTACTACCTCCCATCCGCCGCAGTTTTGCTACTACCACTTCAGATTCGGGGCAACTGCGAAGAAATGTGCCGAGGATTGTCAGTGGCCAAAAAACGTGTAAGTAGGCCATCGCTCGTGGCGGTGGCCTCCCGTGTTTCTAATCTTTTCTTTTTACAGGATGCAGGAACGGACGTGCGATTTTTGGTAGACACGGGTGCTTGTCGTTCTCTTTTGCCAAGGAAACTCTTCAAGACACGACGTAGTCTGTCTACATCTGCCGACGTCCGCTAGGTAGCGGCCAACGGATCTGCGATACCCACCTACGGTTACGAGAACCTCACATTATCGTTTGGAAACGGTAAATTCAATTGAAAGTTTCTCGTTGCTTGCGTCACCATGCCAATCCTCGGTGCGGATTTCCTCTCTCATTTCCACCTTCTGGTCGATGTCGCCCACCAACGATTGGTTAACGCAGACTCGTACTTGTCGACACCTCTTCAACCCGCCCCTCTAACCTCGCTCTCCACATTAGCGCACCTACGGATGCCTACGCCCACCTCCTCACGTCGTACCCGGAAGTTTTCCGTCCAGAACTTCGCCAAACGCCCACGGTTCCTGCCAAGCACGGTATTTATCACCATATCAAGATAACGGGACCCCCAGTCTTCGCAAAATTCAGACATCTGGCACCGGAACAATTGGCAGCCGCCAAACAGACGTTCGGCGAAATGGAGGAAATGGGCCTTTGCCAAAAGGCCTCCAGCCCATGGTCGTCACCCTTACATATTGTTCTGAAGAAAGATGGCTCCCTCCATCCGTGCGGGGATTACAGACGCCTGAACATGCAAACAGAACCGGATCACTACCCCCTCCCAAACATTGCCGACGTGACCTCCTACCTGCACAAAGCAAAGGTTTTCTCTACGCTCGATCTCCTGAAGGGGTATTATCAGGTGCCTATGAACCCAGAAGACATCCCCAAGACTGCCATCATTACTCCGTTTGGTACATACACCTTCAATTACTCCTGTTTTGGCCTTTGTAATGCTGGGGCCACGTTTCAACGTTTCATGGATGGCATCTTAGGGGACCTCCCTTTCTGTGTATGTTATGTGGACGACATACTTGTGTTCTCCTCCTCAAAAGAGGAACACCTCCGACACCTGCACATTGTGCTCGACCGCCTGCAACAAAACGGCCTTGTAGTCCGGTACGACAAGTTTACGTTTGGCGCCAACGAGGTGTCGTTCTTAGGGCACCGCATCACTCCTGAAGGTGTCCACCCCCTCCCTGAGAAGGTAGCAGCCGTTCAGAACTTCCCCGTGCCCTCGACCGTCAAAGCTCTGCAGGAATTCTTGGGCATGATCAACTATTATCACCGTTTTCTGCCAGCCATTGCCGCCACTCTTGCTCCCCTCTACGCCTCCCTCAAGGGCAAGCCAAAGGACCTGAAGTGGGGTCCCCTTCAAGAAGCAGCCTTCTGCAATGCAAAGAAGGCCCTATCAACTGCTGCGGCTCTCACTTTTCCTATCCCACACGCCCCTCTCCTTCTCTCCACCGATGCCAGCGACGTCGCTATTGGTGCAGTACTCGAGCAGGTGGTCAAAGGCTCGCCCCGCCCATTGGCCTTCTTCAGCAGAAAACTGTCCAAGGTAGAATCGGGTTATTCTACCTTCGATCGAGAATTGCTGGCGGTGCACTTGGCTGTCCGTCACTTTCGCCATTTCTTCGTCATTCGCACAGACCACATGGCTCTGGTGCACGCCTTCACTCGACAGTCTGACGCCTGGTCCGCCCGTCAACGCCGACATCTCTCCGCCGTGGCTGAATACAATTGCACCCTCCAATACGTCCCTGGGAAAATGAATCCCGTTGCCGATGCCCTGTCAAGAAACACGTTGGCTGCCGTTCAACTGGGATTGGATTACAACGCCCTGGCTGAAGCCCAACGACAGGATCCAGAGTATCAAGCTTGTAGGACATTCTGCACGTCCCTTCGTTGGGAAGACTTTCCCCTCAAAGACTCCAACACCACCCTCCTCTGTGACGTCAGTACTGGTAGATCGCGATCTTGGATTCCTGCTCCCATGCGCCGACAGGTGTTTGATTTCATTTACGGCCTTTCACATCCCTCATGCCATTCTACTGCACAGCTGCTGAAGGCAAAGTTCATTTGGCACGGCATTTCTAAGGATGCTAAGGATAGGGTCCGCACCTGTACTTCTTGCCAAACTTCCAAAGTACATCGACACACGGATACAGGAGTGGGCACCTTTCCTCAACCTCAGCGTCGTTTCGCACACATTCACGTCGACGTTGTAGGCCCCCTACCCACATCACAAGGACATCGTTACCTGTTTACCGTCATCGACCGCTCCACTCGTTGGCCTGAAGCCATTCCCATGGAAACTGCAACGTCCGCCTCATGTACATCTGCCTTACTCTCTGGATGGATTTCAAGATTCGGTATCCCTGAGCATATTACTTCTGACAGGGGAACCACTTTCACCTCTCAATTTTGGACGTCATTATCGAATCTCCTGGGCATCACCCTACATCATACAACGGCCTACAACCCCGCTGCCAATGGAATGGTTGAACGTTTTCATCGCACCCTCAAAGCAGCTTTGATGTCCCGCTGTAAGGATTGCAACTGGTTTACTCAGCTTCCCTGGGTCCTCCTGGGAATAAGGACCACTCCTACAGACGCCCTCGACGTCTCGGCAGATGAAATGGTGTATGGCGACCCGTTGGTCGTCCCTGCCGAATTTTTTCCTTCTACAACCTCCTCCGACGATCTCCAGCGCATACGTCACGTCGTGGGAAAATTTACTCCGTGCCGCCAGACTTACAAGCCCCCAGCGAAGCATCACATACCAACGGACTTGCACTGTGCAACGCACGTCTTCCTGCGCACCGACACCAGCAAGCCACCACTATTTCCCCCTTACACGGGCCCTTTCCTTGTGATCCGACGCAGTCCGAAAGCATTCCTCCTAAACATTCGGGGCAAAGAAGACTGGGTCTCCATTGATCGTCTAAAACCTGCTTATCTTCTGCCAGATGACCCGCCTACAGTTTACCTCTCTAGATCAGGGCGCCCTATTTAACATGTACAGTATGTCATTTCTAGGGGGGGGGAGCCATGTACCAACCGTGTGTCACACAATTGTACATAATTATTTTGTATATATTATGCTTGTATCTGCGCTCTTCCCTCGCACTAAAAAGAACCTGAATGATCATGTCTCCGGTTTTGCTCTGTAACATTGTCTGTCTCTCGAACAGGTTATGTCCTGTTGCCTTGAGGTTTTGTATATAAAGGGGAGTGTTCCTTAATAAACAACTCAGTTGATTGCTTCCTGCCTTTGAGTTCACAACCCTCTCTCGGCACCGTCACACTCCTCTCACAGGGTATTCATGAGCCTTCAAAACACATGGTAAAGAAAAACATTCCAAAGCATATGTTCTAGAATTCTCTCTCAAATATGACACAATACATCTTATATATAAAAGAACATTACCTAAGCCCTTGTTCCTATCTCTCATGAATCCTACAACACTCTCAAATAGACAACGTAAGACTTCGTAGCAATCATACGTGAGATAAAATGTTGATTCTTTAAAAATAAATACATAAATTCACATATAATTAACTTGAATAAAAGTATAATAAAATTCACGACAAAAGCCTCACAAAATTTATATAAATTTCTTATATGTACTTGAGAGGGTCGCATTTTACGGGCTGAATATCATCTCTTCAATGAACAAATGAAAACAATATAAATAAATATATATAAAATTATTGATAAACTAAGACATATACTCTACACTAGACCATCATTTATTAATAATAAAAAAAATGCTTTCCATCATAATCATCACAAAATTATTAGAATATACATGTAGCCTTTCATCTACTGGCATAATTCATTGATGTTATGTCTTTAACCGTTTACTGTTCTGTTATTTCAGATTATTATACTATTACGGTAATGAAAGCACGCTCGATATTGCCATCCATTAGGGGGTTATTTTTTTTTTACAAAACGAATTCAAGACACATTCCGTGTGTAAATTTGCATGTTGTATAATACAAGGTGTATGATAGACCTTAGTTTAATACTAATGCTCATAAGTCAAGCGTTCCTTAATGCATCGGGATGACCGCAAAGAGGACGATAGTTAAAATGACAATTTCTCGTCCTCGGGCCACAAATCAAATCCCCTTTGTTCTCTTATCTGATTATCTTGTAGGTGGTAGTAAGCTACTGATTTCTGGTGTGTTGGGTTGTATATAAATCCAGGTTAACCCGATCACAGCATCACTTGTCCAAAAAGTCGTCAGTACAGCTGCTGAACGGAGATCGGACAACCTCTATATCATTGACTAGGACTATTTAGTGAACACCAAGTACTCACAAGAGGCTTCTGAAAACAAAAAAGTCTATTTTGGAAGACTATATAAAAAAAAATTCCCTGAAGCCCAGAGCCGAAATGTCTCTTTGTTTTCGTTTGTCATAATGGCTTTTACAATAAATATTTTATTATTTTTGTTGAAAGATCAACATGCTCGCTATATTTTCTTTTCATCAGTTTGTTTTTATTGTTTCTCTAATGATACAATACCCCTTTGGCTTCTTGTTATTTTTTATCTTATCTTTATATCCTTCTTTTATTTCTTTTTCCTTGTTGGTTTCCCTTCCCAGTAGGGTTGAAGCTTGACTGATAATAATAATAATAATAATAATAATAATAATAATAATAATAATAATAATAATAATAATAATAATAATAATAATAATAATAATAATAATAATATAGGAGAATGCAAACCATTTTATACCTCTAGATTTTATTTTGAAATTAGTCTATGGACATAGACTAGAACTTCTTTACTGATATAGATGACAAGTAACAGTTTCCAAGAAGATTCTTCATCAGAGGACTCTAGACTTAATGCTGAAGAATCAATATATTTATCGATCACCTCATTTTGCTTTGCATCGTCCTCCTGTAATTTTTCGAGTTGTTTTATGGTATTCCCTCATTCTCTTTTTTTTTTTTGACACCGAATGCACTGATTCTTTTACAAGTAAGCCTACCCTTAAATCTTCCAACATAGGTATTCACTTGTGCCCAAGTATGTGGCAGTGTATTATATTGGCGATAGTATGAAGGTAGACGAGTAACCTTGTGACCATTTTCAACTGCAATTTGAACAATCTCGTAAACTTTATCAATGTTCAGAGAGTATTCCTTGAGCATTTCCAAATGTTGGCATTTCAACATATTTTCTCATGGTGATAAGCTTTTTTCATGAGCCATTATTTTTCTCTTATCCTTTTTGTTTGATGCTGTTGGAGGTTTATCTGATTTTGCTCTATGATAAGATGCGTTACCATTACAATTATGGAAGATGGGAATATACTCGGTAGCAACTGCTTACAGAACCATTGTTCAAAACTACGTTACTGTTCATTTGACTGTGATAGCAGTTTTGCCTAAATTGATTGCTTCTGTTGTGCAAGTAATTGCTTTAGAAACATCAGTATCAGGGCCTCCTTTCTGTTTTTCTAAAGCAAAATATTTCTAAACATTATAAACAATCTCTAGTGCTTGAC
This sequence comes from Palaemon carinicauda, assembly GCF_036898095.1. Classification (NCBI taxonomy): domain Eukaryota; kingdom Metazoa; phylum Arthropoda; class Malacostraca; order Decapoda; family Palaemonidae; genus Palaemon; species Palaemon carinicauda. Next base: position 29,100,630 of record NC_090767.1, read on the forward strand.
CAGTAAGTAGCCTACTGTTGCTCTGTATGGGGATGGATGATCTGGGTGTGGAGTTTAAGCAACAAGCTACTTTCGTCACCGATGGTTCCTGCTAGTACCTGCCCGCAAGGAATACTTCCTGACGAAAGCCGATTAATGAATGTCAATCGCTGACCCGAGAAATTATATCGGAAAAAGTGGCAATTTTGTCTGGTTTCTTTATAGTAGGCCAACGACTGAATAATGTTTCAAAAGTATATCAATTAAAAGTTGAGTTCTATATCATTAAAGTTTAACTTTTAAATTAACTATATTCATTATAATCATCAAATTGCTTCCTTCTCTCTTCATTTTCGAAACAAGATGTCGGATATATGGCAATGTGTGTTTTTGTCTTTAGGTATATCTCAAAATTCCTTGTAAATTTGACCGAGTATAGCGACAAACTACACGTTTCATTGTGGATTTTTTGTCAATTTTTCCATGAGTATTGCACCGGAAGCACATAAATTGAATCTATTTGGGAAGATAAAAGAAAACAGTTCTCGAAAATCACACCTGCACTACAATACTTCTCTACCTCGTCGTTATCACAAAACCTTGAATGACAGTCTGTGGCTTCTAACGTGTCATATAATTCAATATTTTGTCTTAAATAAGAAAATAAACTCTTTCATATCACTACTGCGAAGTCAGCAATAATTGCATGAAGCAAATGTGTAGTGTCATATAAATTATTTTCTATTCCAAAAATGGGGTAACTTGAAAGCAATGGAGGTAGCTTGAAACTGGTTTCAAACTAGCCCCCGGCTAATCTTAAAACTGTTTCAAGTTACCTGTGGGTAGTTTGAAACTGGGAGGTAGCTTGAAACCTTGGAGGAAACATAACTGGAGATGCCCTGACCCGGATTAAGAGAAGCCAGTCTTTACCAGTCGGACTGACAGTTCTTGATCCAATAAGTTAATCTCTGTCTCTGTATTGGAATTTTCAGTCAGTTCTATTCAGAACTTTGTTTAGAGACGGTAACCCTTATTGTGCCTTCATTAGCGATGGCTCCTTCCTGTGCTGCTCTTGGTTGTACGAAATATATTCCGCTGACTGCCTTCACGCAAAAATCAATAACAACAGTTGTGACATTATCACAAGCTGTGTTCAATGTCATCCATAGAGGGCTATAAAGGTCAACGACTTTACTTTAGTTCATTGTTCCCAGGAGTTTGTAACTGATTCGCCAATAAGTTGAGCAACAAGTTTAACATTTTTTTTTCTTTAATAAGTTGACTGGGTGAACCAGGCAATTCACATATTACAAACTGTCTGGATTTACATATTGACTGTAATATATATATATATATATATATATATATATATATATATATATATATATATATATATATATGCATATATATGTACATACATATATATATATATATATATATATATATATATATATATATATATATATATATATATATATATATATATATATATATATATATATATATATATATATATATATATATATATATATATATATATATATATATATATATATATATATATATATATATATATATATATATATATATATACAGTGGAACCTCTACATACGATTGTCCTAACATACGAATTTTCCAATGTCCGAAGTAAAATTTGACCAAATTTCTGTCTCGGCACCCTAAGTAATTCTCCAACATCCGATGTAGATCTTGTTTACGCCGGTAAATGGCAGCACGTAAGAGGGACGCCATTGAGCATCGAGTTCTCTGTTCTCTGTTCTTGTGTGTATAGTGTGGTTGTCCTCTGTTTGGTCTGTTATTAACAGTGCTTATTTTCTTCTTTTTCTCACATTTCCTTTTTGATTTTACCTATAATCATGGTGCCTAAGAAGCTAAGTTTCAGTACAAGTAGTGGTGAGAAAAGGAAGAAGGCAATTCTTTCATTAGAATTGAGGTAAGAAATTATAGAAAAACATGAGAGCAGTGAGCATATGAGTGATATGCCTAAACAATATGGCCGCAATAGGCCAATGATCTCGAGGATCATCAAGCAGAAGGAAGCCATTAACCCTGGATAGGTACGCTCCTCGGACACCCCTTTAAGGGTATACTCGGACGCGAACGACCCCGACGCCAAAAAAAATTCTTGAAAAATCAGTTTTTGCAGTAACCTCTTTTTTTCTTTTGCCAAAAAAACTTCAATGAATGCTTAAAACAACTATAAAGATAAATACTACTCATCTGCAGAAAAACTATTTATTATAAATATTTTTAAAAATTAAGTAGAAAAAAAAGACCTGACATAAAAATTCATAAAAAAAAGTTTATACATATATACACAAATCCTTTTAGGAATTGATTCTTGAATGTTTAGGACACATCTTGATGTATTTTGGATGAAGTCAGACCCATGGAGGTGAAGATCTGAAATGAGAAATATAGGGTAACTTTTTATGGCCAAAAAAATTTGTCCAAATTTCATGAATTTTTTTGGGTACCCAAATGAAATAGGAAGTGGCTAATTTTTTTAGGGAATAAACATATGTTATCCTAAAATAGAAATATGTAAAAAAATCTTCATTATTTTGTAAATTACATTTATATGAGGGGCCATATCTAAAGGTGATTTTTTGAGTACTTAGACATTTCGTAAAAAAATACATATATTTAATATATAATATGATATTTATGCAGGTAAAAATATAACAAAATATCACAGATTCTATAGGGAACAAGAATATATATAGATAGGGCAACTTACGCTTCGGATATGTCCACAAAATGGCCGCCAACCACACTGACTCAGACTCCCTAATCTGCCACTTGAAATGTAGGAAGGGTATGTCAATTTCAAGGTGTTATTTACTAATCTAATTATTATTGGATATGCATAAAAATTGTATGGTGGGTTGCTGGATAATTGTCGATTATTTTACGACTATAAAATTAAAATTCTGACCCAAAAAAAATTTTTTGAAGGGAAATAAAATCGAAAAAAAAACAAAAATGTGAAACAATATTATATTTTAGCTAAAAAAATTGGATGATATTCAATCAAAAAAGAAGTAAACAAAATTTTCCGACAAATAAACATCTAGAGGAATCATTACTCTGTGATAGTTCCTTAGTACGTAGTAATTTTGAAAGAAATGGGAAAAAACGAAAAAATGGCAATCACCGGAAAATCGAACACATACCTATATATACGCCATATCTGGCTAAAAAAAGATAGGCATGGGTAGCCAGATCATCTAGAAACACTTTCCAACACTATAAAAATATAAGTTTTGCGACACTACTTGCCAATTCCTTACGGTAACATGACTAAGCAAAAAAATGCAAAACAAATAAAAAGGGGCACTCGCGGAAAAATGGCTAACATTCTAATATACGGCATTTCAGAAAAAAAAAATTCAGCCACGTGCTAGGCAAACCATCAAGGCACATTTTCCGACAAATAAACATCTAAATGAATCATTACTCTGTGATAGTTCCTTAGTATGTAGTAATTTTGAAAGAAATGGGAAAAAATGAAAAAATGGCAATCACAGGAAAATCGAACACATACCTATATATACGCCATATCTGGCTAAAAAAAAAGATAGGCATGGGTAGCCAGATCATAGAGAAACACTTTCCAACACTATAAAATTATAAGTTTTGCGACACTACTTGCCAATTCCTTACGGTAACATGACTAAGCAAAAAAATGCAAAACAAATAAAAAGGGGCACTAGCGGAAAAATGGCCATTCTAATATACGGCATTTCAGAAAAAAAAAATTTCAGCCACGTGCTAGGCAAACCATCGAGGCACATTTTCCGACAAATAAACATATAAATGAATCATTACTCTGTGATAGTTCCTTAGTACGTAGTAATTTTGAAAGAAATGGGAAAAAACGAAAAAATGGCAATCACAGGAAAATCGAACACATACTTATATATACGCCATATCTCGCTAAAAAAAAAAATAGGCATGGGTAGCCAGATCATCTAGAAACACTTTCCAACACTATAAAAATATAAGTTTTGCGACACTACTTGCCAATTCCTTACGGTAACATGACTAAGAAAAAAAAATGCAAAACAAATAAAAAGGGCCACTCGCGGAAAAATGCCCAACATTCTAATATACGGCATCTCAGATAAAAAAAAAGACATGCACGTGTTAGCCCAACCATCAAGGCACACTTTCTAACACATAAACATGAAAAAAAATCAATAATATAGGGCAATTCCTTACTACGTAGTAATTTTTTAAAAATATTGAAAAAAAACAGAAAAATGGCAACTGCAGTTAAATACCCAATATACCAATAACTACGTCGTATCTGACAAAAACAAAGTCACGCATGGGTAGCCAGATCATCTAGACACACTTTCCAACACTAAAAAAGCAAAAGTTTTACGACACTATTTGGCAATATCTTACGAAAAAATGACTTGGCAAAAAAATGAAAAAAAAATGAAAAAGGGGCACTCGCGGTAAAATGCCCAACATTCTAATATACGGCATCTCAGATAAAAAAAAAGACATGCACGTGTTAGCCCAACCATCAAGGCACA
>NC_090767.1:29115176-29135176 GCF_036898095.1 Palaemon carinicauda
AGAATGCAGGGATTCCACTGAATCTTTTAAAGACTTGTTAGTGGCGTATTTTGGAGATGTTCACCAGAAATTCAAAGGTAATGAAATTATTGATGTGTGTCTGGCTCACAAGTGTCTTCTCATCATAGATGGGTATGATGAAATGAATGATAAATCATCAAAATTATTCCTAGAAGTTTTGACACTGAAGAAATCCCGCAAAATTAGTGTTATTGTGACAACCAGACCTGAAGTTGAGGTGAGATTCAACAATCAGGTGAAATCTGATTACACAACTGTGTCTACAATTAGTCTTGAGGGAATTCCAAAGGAGAAGAGTGAAGAGTTTGTATGCAAGTATTATACAGAATTGGGGTCAGGCAATTCTCCTTTGCAATCATTACATGAACTGTTAAAGTATCTGAGGAAAACAATGCACACTATGCAAGAGGTGTGGGGACTACCCTTAAATCTCGCTCTTGTAACAATTCTGTGGTTGAATAAACCAGATATTATAAGCAACATCACCACTGAAGCTGAGCTCTACTGGCAATTTTACCTTTTGTCTCGCTCAAAATTAGAGGAGCGTTTGGCAAGAAACCCCAACACAGCTCACTTGCCACCAGATTTTTTAAAGATTCACATTAAGATTGCCATAGAAAAACTATGTCATGAATCATTCAAAGCATTATAAAGAGATGAAATCAATATTCCAAAATCCACCATCAATAATTTGTCCAAGTTCTGTTTTCATTTGAAATTGCCAGCCGAAGAGCTAACTGGCGCCTTCCTGAAGAAAGTGACCACTTCCCAGGGCTCCTTTCTTTACAGTTTCCCTCATAAAGGGATGATGGAATTCATGGTAGCTCTGTCTTTCACTATGACATTGACAAACCAATGCTGGGGCCAATCTGTAAACACAGCCATACCTACAAAGATCTTTGAAATGCTTCTTGGAGGGAGTCTCCCTGAAAACCTTCACAAATATCAAAATATGCTGATACAGATGATCAGCCTATTGCATATGGGTGACGAGGACGAGATGAAGGTGTCAGAAGATGCCAAGATTGAGGCACTGGAACTCTTAGTAAGGTCGGGAGTGAACGACAAACGCTCTGTGCTAAGAGTCTTGAAGAATATCAAATGTGATCATTCTTCTTCAATATGGATAGCACAGAGGTTCAAGTTGTTTTATGGGTACACCGAAATTAGAGATTATACTATTGATGCGTACATTGCCCTCCTTAGAGCCACAGATGCCCCTCTCCCAAACAGAGAGGAAATTAAAATCACAATATACCTTCATGACACTGATGGGTTAGTTGAACTACAAAGGCAACTTTGCCGGCATCTCATCAACCCATCAAGTATATGTCTAGATAACCATTACAAAGGAGATTCAGAGCCGACCGTAGAAGAGAGAGAGTCAATCAAGAATCTACTCACCAATGAGTAAGTTATTATTATTTGACAGTTATTTTGAACATTATAAAGATGCATATAATAATCAAATATCTGTATAACAATACACTGGTACATGATCATACATACAAACATATGCACATGCACACACATATAGGCCTACTAATAAAGTCAGAGAGAGAGAGAGAGAGAGAGAGAGAGAGAGAGAGAGAGAGAGAGAGAGAGATTCATAACGTTTAGTATAACAATCATCTTGAGTCTTGTAAACAATATATTTCATATTGTCAGTATCATCATTATCATCATTGTCACAATTAGACTCATAATAAGTCGGCTAAACATCAAAAAGTCCTGATTTTACTTTCTAATTTTTCGGTAATATTAATTTCCATATTTCACGAAATTACTTTTTTTCACTTTTCGTTTTCGTTGCCATCATCATCATTATCATCATCATCATCATCATTATCATTATCATCATGATCATCATCATCATCATCAACTTGATAATAAAATTCCCAATCAAATCATATAACTATTTCTTTCTTTTCTTTTCTTCTCTTTGGAACAGTTGTAAGGAATACACAGGCATCTGGGACCCAACGTTCGAAATCCCTCCAAATATTAGAATACTCGAGGTCAGGTTCAAGGACCATCCCAGCCTCGATGACTTCTGTCAGTCTTTGGAAAAGACAAACAGATTGGAGTGTTAGGTAAGTAATAATAATATTATTTTCTCTGTTCCTTTCCTCCGAGGGACGTTACAATACCTGGCCTCCTTTCCCTCATCCTCATCCTGTCATTCAGTCTGTTAATATCGTTGTTATCATTATCAATATCATTGTTAACTTCATTATTATCATCATTATTACTCTATAGATGTAGAACATTATATTCAATGTCTCAATCAGGTTTTATTTTCACAAAAATAAATTATTGTTTTCATCCGATTGGAATTTGATATAGAAGCTTTCGATGTTAAGTTTTAATTTCTTTCCTTCCTTATATTAAAAGGAAATGTCTCATTTCTATGGCGTTGATTTCATTAATAATGATAGAAATGAATCAAAATGATCATGATTGTAATGAATAGGAAACTGATATCGGCACTAGCCTTTTCGCGGCTCCTCCTGACTCCGCCTCCTTCCTGCGCTGATTGGTTCTCTACAAGGATGTGGGCGGAGTTATCCGAACGGGAGAACCAATCAGCAAAAGGAAAGTGAAAAGGTTTTCGCCAATTATATTGGGTCAAATAAATGAAGCTGAGTTGTTATTGGCTGAGGTGATTCATGAGGAGACTGATGCCATACCTTATGCGAGCCCTACAATGCTCACTTGCACACACACACGCACACACACACATTAACTCCCGCACGCACACGCAAACGCACACACATTAACGAAACCTCAAAGAGACACTGGCAGACATATTGCTCTACTGTGTTTAGTTCTTTTGCCTCTAAATTCGTTGTTATTATTATTCCCATTTGATCTTTTCCTTTAGAATCTTAAGAAAGAAACACAGAGAAAATGTTCAGTTTTGATTATCATTTTACTCAACGTTCTTCTTCTCCTTCTTCTTCTTCTTCTTCTTCTTATTCTTCTTCTTCTTCTTCTTCTTCTTCTTTCTCTTTCAGTTATTCGCTTCAGTGTCAACGACGTCAGCAGCGTCAGTCGCCCCATCCCTTTCTTGGAGAAGGATCCAGATGTCAATGTCATTGTCGAGGACGTCAAGGAAGAAGACATCGAGAAGGTTAGGGACATCCTTCGGACATTGCAACCACAGGATGCAAGGAGGTGAGGAGACATCATTCCTTAAGAGAGAGTGTGTGTGTGTGTGTGTTTGTATGTGTGTGAAAGGGTACTCTCAATAGGCCTACATACATCCATATCTATTTTGGACTGGACATAGGCCTATTTTCTTAGAACATAAAGTAAACGCAATATTGAGAAATATAATAAAAAAAAGATAATTTTAGAAATGAAAAAGATTTTTATTTATTTCTACACTTTTCCAATTGTTACAATAGGCCTACATATATCCATATCTATTTTTGGAAAGAACATAGGTCTATTTTCTTTGAGCATTAAGTAAACTGATCATAAATATATAAATTAACTTCAATAATGAAAATTGTAATAAAAACTGTTATTAATTCGAGTATTTACTTTTATTCACAATATACACGATATTTTGGGTCATGAAATATAAGTATATATAAACAATTGCAATGCTGTGTTTGTCTACTTGCGTGTGTGTGCGCGTGTACGTGTACGTGTTTGTGCGTGTGCGTGTGTGTGTCTAAATGCACTTCTTCATCTGAACAAAAAAAGATAACAATAAAAGCATGAAATAATGAATAATTGTGGGTGACATCATTTCCTTTCTTCTTCTTTTCATTTCCTTCCATTTCATCCCATTTTCTTCCTTTCTTTTTTCTTCACAACAGATCGTTCAGGTCAATCGAGTTTCCTCTGTGTTCCCTGGGGAGGACGAGGAGCCCTGAGGTCATCCTCAGACTCCTCGACTCCTTGAAGGGAGTCAAGGTGAGATACGACATCGGGTTCCCAAAAGAAGAACGACCAGATGACGAAGCCTTAGTCAGAGAGATGAATCTTAAGGCAAAGGAATCCACCAGATGTAGAGGTGGTGTTCGTTGGTGAGTTTGCTTCTTCTTTTTATACTTTTTCTTCTTCATATGTGTTGTGCGATCTCTCTCTCTCTCTCTCTCTCTCTCTCTCTCTCTCTCTCTCTCTCTCTCTCTCTCTCCACTAACGTTCCAAACCTATCGGCAGCAGGTGATGAGCCAGGATAAATATACTGTATTCACTATAGGCTTTTGCTTTGGCTTTTTTATTATTAGTTATTATTATTAAGAAGATATATATATATATATATATATATATATATATATATATATATATATATATATATATATATATATATATATACAGAGAGAGAGAGAGAAAGAGAGAGAGACAGAGAGAGAGAGAGAGAGAGAGAGAGAGAGAGAGAGAGAGATTTGATATGTATAGCAATTTTCATCTTATTATCTCCTGTTATCTTTTATCATTTTGGTCGTTATCATTTGGTCAGAATCTTCAATCATGTGTGTTTGCATCTCAGTATTTCATATTCCCTTCAATTATCTCCTCATTGCCTTTAACTCTCGTCATATTCATCTTCTGCCTTTCCTTTATTATCATTATTACTCCTCTCTATAATGAATATAATAATCTTCACCCAGGTTTTCTTCATTAGCTTTTGTGTTTATTCATTGAATTTATCCAAAGTCTATTTATTAATGGTGTGGTCTTTTTCCTTCATTGTTATTATTATTATTATTATTATTATTATTATTATTATTATTATTATTATTATTATTATTATTATTATTATTATTATTATTATTATTTCTTTATTCGACAGGTTATGATGAAGAAAAATAGAAGAAATGTAGGACAAAAAGGAACAAAAAGAAGTTCTTCAAGCAAGTGTCACAGCTTCCAAAATCTAATTCATATTTGTTGCAATCTTTTTTCCCTAGTGGTTAGTATGTATATATAGATCACTTCCAGATTATAAAGGTCATTGTAATATATATATATATATATATATATATATATATATATGTATATATATATATATATATATATATATATATATATATATATATATATATATATATATATATATATATGTGTGTGTGTATGTGTGTCTTTTCATAAAAACCTAATTTTTTTTTACACTTTTATTATGTTTATTGTTATATTCATTCTCCTGTTTGTTGTATTCACTTATTATATTATACCTTTGCTGTCTGGAAGTCCTGCTGTTATTATCATTATTATTAAGCAATAATGCTACTATGATTTTATTACCCAGACCTTAGAACTCTGGGATCAACCTGCTAATTGATGTTTGTTCTGTATCACCGATAATATTGCATATCTTATCTTTCTTACTGATGTCATGAATGTAAGATCACTGTACCTCTATTGTAATTCTGTATATGGCTTTTGCTGATATAAAGATTATTATTATTAATACTATTATTATTATTATTATTATTATATATTTATATATATATATATATATATATATATATATATATATATATATATATATATATATATATATATATATATATATGTGTGTGTGTGTGTGTGTGTGTGTGTGTGTGTATGTGCGTGTAGGTGTGTTTGTGTTTGTTTAATCATGTGTCAGACATTTACTTGACGATAACAATTGTTAGGGAAAGTTCAACGTATTTTCATAAAAACCTCCTTTTAAGAAACTTTTATTATTATGTTTATTGTTATATTCATTCGCCTTTTTGCTCTATTCGCTTATATCTATACACAGATTGTTTTTCTTTAATCATTTCAATACAACTATTTTTTTTGAAGTGACAAAGTAGTGCATGACTTATATCATGTCATATTCTTAGCAAAGTGCTGCAAGACTTGAATGTACAAAGATTCATTCTAATAATTGTCTTACATGTATTCATGGCAATCAAGTCTTGTTGATGATAGTAGAGGCGATGGTAGGTAATAAGTAACAGTGGAAATCATTAGAAATAAATCTCTGAATGAAACAGATGTTGTTTTTATCACCTTTAACGTTTTATTTTTCAATATTATCCTACATTGATAATGTCTTCTGATATGTCCTTAATCTTCCCTCAAAGCTCTGGACGGATTCTGTTCAAAAGAGTTCAAGTCTCTAGAGCATAAGCTATTCAGAAAGAAGTCTCTCTCTCTCTCTCTCACTGTCTGTCTGTCTCTCTCTCTCTCTCTCTCTCTCTCTCTCTCTCTCTCTCTCTCTCTCTCTCTCTCTCTCTGGAGGTGAATGAAGACAACAATCCTACCTAAGTCCTTCAAAGGACTCATACCATGCAACAATAAAAGAAATGAGAAAAAGTGATCTTAAAACTTTTCAGACAGGTGAGTTGTTTGTGAAATCTCTTGTTCTGTATTTAACTATTTTGAACATTAAAGTAAACTTATCAGAAAGTATAAATTTTTCTGTGAACTTACATGTTAAAATGGACTAGTTTTGCTTTTAAGGAATCATATCATCATAGGTAGTCAATTTAGTTTTTGAATTAAAAATCAAAGTCAAGGATTATGACACTAAGCCTTTTATTGCAGAGATTTGATCTTTTGTAAAACGCTTGAACTTTGTAATGTCCTCATATATTGATGCTATTTCCTATTGCAGATCAGATGAACTGGTAAAACAGAAGACTGAGTGACTGACTGGCTGACTGAGTGACAGAAAATGAAGGAAGGCAGAACTGAAGCTGACATTGAAGAAGAGAATAATAAGATGAGGTAGGATTTTCAGGCTAAGAATTTTGAATTACTGTTCTTAATGAATTGTATAAAATGGATATGATAAGGAGTTACTTCTTTTAATCAATTGAATGAGAATGTTAGATTTGTAGTTACTGCTCTTAATGAATGGAGTAGCTGGAGTAATATTATAAGTTACTTTTTTGATAAATTGAATGAGTAGAGTAACGTTAATATTCATTTCTTTTATTCATGTTGAATATAAATTTCCTAAAAAATTGATAAAATTAGACTTATTTTGGGATATTTTCTATTTTTTTTACACAAAGCAATAGGTCAAGTGTGTCTCTTCTTCTCATGCAGACAGAATGACCGAAGGAATAGGAGGGAGGAACACAGGAGTATTTATCAGTAAATGTCAGCAATAATTGTAGCTTGAGGTTTTTTTTTTCTCTCTGCTGTCTTCTACTATTCAGTTTTCATAAATAGAAGTAAACATTGTTTCTGGTTTTTCAGGCAATATACTATTATTTTCAGATAATCATTGTCAAAGGTACCTACTTATGATGCTTTTAAGGAATTGAATTTATTCCACCAATTCATCATTGACCATTATGTAAGAGGCATTTGATCATTCTGTTTTCCAAAATAACTATTTTTGCATATTTATTGTAGGTTTGTAAGGAAATGATTAAGTGACGAGCTTCTCTTCGGAAATTCCTCCCTCTCCTCTAATGATGCTTTCACCAGCCCTTTGGTGAGAGTTCATCTCTGCACTCATTGAGTCCTTCCTCAAAAAGACCTGAGCTAGATTGCCAGAGGCCGGATCGACAAATGAAGCTCCAAACGAGGTTTGTTAGAACAGGGTGCCTGACATACTCTGTGCGTAGCAGCTCTCCTCACTTCGGTCTTTTATTTTGGAGGTGGGACACTCAGCATCCAGCCAGCATCTGAGGAATTCTCGGACATTATCTGCATTCCAGAACCAGAATGTGACATATCAGGGAGCAGCCCCAAGAAAGGTCTTCAAAACTTATTTCGGATTGATGGAGGTCATTACCAGACTCAGTCATTCCTTACCTTAGACCTTCTCTAGAGTCATCTTCTTCCACTTATTTGTCTACACCTCCTTTATATTACTCCATTGGGAAATTTATCTGAAGTATATCATTTTCGGTAAACTTATATGTAGAGTGTTTTTGTACAACTTCTATTCTGCAGTTAATATTATATGATAATGAATATATCTGCTCCACCACTACACATTCATATTTATATAATTGATCCATTTTGTTTTGCGATAAAAGATCAGAATAAAGATATATCACAACAAGATTTCTATTGTAGATATTCTATCATTTGTATAGCACTTAAAGTTTGTAATGCGCTTGTATGTTGATGCTATTTGCTTTTTACAGATCAGATGAAATGGTAGAACTGAACATTGACTGACTGATTTACTGACTGACTGACTGATTTACTGACTGACTGACTGATTTACTGACTGACTGGCTGACTGGTGCATAGGGATATTGTTCATCGTCATCTGTTGGACTCAAGAGAAGCTGATATGTTATACCAGCGTCAGTCAGACCCATTGAGTCAACCTCTGATGGGAGGCGAAGTAACACAGAACTAAGGTGGGCATTTCAGGAGAAAGAAAAAAAGATGAGGTAAGATTTTAAGCAAAAGACTTTGGAGTTACTACTGGAAATGAATTGACGGAAAGAAATATAATTTGAGTTTACTGTTCTTAAGTAACTAAATGGAAGGAGTAAAATCACCTTCCTTTCGGTAACTCGTGCAAAAGTTTTCTATATTGTCATTTTTATTGATACTGTCATTGTTAAGATTACTATTATTTTTGATGAATGAATATTTCTTTGATCATCTTCTACATTAGACCTATATAAGAACCTTTTATTATTCCAGTACTTTCTTACATTTAGCTTAGGGTTTCCAAACATTTAACTCTTGTCTATAGAAAATAACAGTAAAAATACCTCTTTTAAATAGTTTCATTATATGGCTATCACTTACATAATTTGTCTTCAGGCATTAAGCAAGATGCACTAAACATATTTTTTCTTCACAATAGATTAATTGTATGTTTATGGCATGTTTTCAGGAGAATTATTTGTTGAGCTTCTTTTGGTGAATTCCACCATTTCTTCGAATGGCACTTACATCAGTCCTCTGGTGAGAGGTTATTCTTATATGACTTTTATTCTTTTTCTTTTCTGTTTAGGAGTCTGAGCAGTCTGCATCCAACCAGTACTTGGGCAGGAGTGAAGAGTTTTTAAGGCTTTTTTGAAAAATTTTCCCTTTAGGCTGCAAAGCTAAAAGAGCCTGTGCATGGTCGGATGGTCCAGGCAATGCACTTGAACAATAGACGTTATCTGCATTCTGGAAATAGAGTCTGACCTCACGGAAAAACAGGTCATCTCTCAAAGTGTTAATTCCTTCACTTCTCGTCTCGGATCGATGTCGGTGAGTACCAGACACAGTCATTCCTTTACTTTTTTCCTTCTCTAGAGTCATCTTCCACTTCCTTGCACTGAGCCTGCCATCTTTAACTTCTATATTTTTCTTAAGATTTATTGCTGGACCATTTGGTTGATGCACAACTAATATTTAGCCTTTTCTTTTTTCGCAACAAATTCATGAATGATAAGACTTGAATCCGGATTGTCCATTTAAATGTAAATTTCTGAAGATTATTGAAATGAATATGAAATTTTTCCTTTTGAACATTGTTCTATCATAAATATGATGTGAAAACTAAAAGATACGATCCGTTTTGATGATTCATTCTTTTAATTGCTATTTTATATACCTTATGAGAAATTTTTAATATTAGATTCATTTAATTGCAGATTCACATAATCAAGGAAGAGTAGTCTAGTCTCCTTGAGAAGCAAGACGAGGACATCTTCATCCCAGCAAATCATCTGGAATCCACTTAGGCAATTAAAGCCTCTTGAATGATCAGAACTGAAAAGAATTCACTCGAACTCCTGTTTGATCACAATCTTCAGGTGAGTATCATTAGAGCTTAGCTTTTGATCAGCACACAAGTGAAAAAACCTTACTTATGGATTAAGGGTAAATGTAATAGATTTAAGGGATTACTCAGCAAGCAAATTGATAATCATATAATTACAAGGAAGTGTAATAAAAACAAAATACTCCTTATTTCATTAATAGCACACTCACACTCTCCATAATAAAATGAGCTAATGTGTAAAGCTATAGAGGCGACCTTCCTATCTGCAAATTTGCTACTGTACAGAAATGATTACTCTCAACATTAACTTATAGCAATGTCCTTATCAAGAAACTTTTTTACCATGGCTGACATGAAAATTTTGAATTACTCTTTTAGTTTTTCTTCCCAAAGTGGAAAATGAAATTAATGAAGCCCTGAAGCATATCCCTCATGATGATGGTGGCTTAATGTACATGGTGAGCCGTGAACTTGAATACTTGACTCTTTTCATAATTTTATCACTTACATCCAGGAATAAAGAACATGCATTTTGGTACAGAACCAGCACATCTGTGTTCATTTCACCCACTTTTCCAGTCTGCTTTTCTGTCCACCTATACGTGCACAATCTCAACAACAGGTCTTCAAGTCTTCTCCTATCATGTATCATTCCACATGCTCTTCTCAGGAGTTTCATTTCCACTACACATATTATTTTCTGCTCGTCTCTACATCCAGTCCATTCTGTAGAGCTGTGCACTCCTGTTTTCATGGTAAATCTATTTAATAAACATTTCTTAGAACCCCTATAAATACATTCCTAAATTCCATGTGCTTTGTAGTAACTTTTGATTCCTTCTCAAAGAAAACATCTACCTTCTCAACCTAAAATCCTATGTTTCTTTCTACAGGAATCTGATCCTAAGTGAGAGAAGTCCACAATAGTCCAATGCCAGATTCTGATAACAAGCGGCTGCTGAGATAAGGTTTACAGTGCCCAGGAAGGTCCTGTAGTATGAGGCTCTCCCCCTGCTGACTCCTGTCTTCAGACTTCCAACTCTGTCTATGCCCCATGACCCTTATTCCCCACCTGCTCAATGGGGTATTTGGGTGAGCAAGGAAGCTAGTGCCAATTCTTCCTTAATCCAGAGTACTATTAATCTAATTCTTCCTTTGCATTTGGTGAAATTAAAAATCTTAAAATTCGTTAGAGAATTAAAAATATACCATATTTTTTCACTGTTACCAGAAGACAAGAAATTGTTAATTCATAATTCATCTTTCTTTTCTGAATATATTAGTGCTGTATAATCTTTTTGTTATAATATTTTATCAATGGCTTACCAGGAATAATTTTTGTAGTTGATATATACAGTATTCATAGCCCTTATAGAATGTATTTTTTCCTCACATACTACAGTTATTCCCTTCCACAAAATCGCACTTTTCTAAATATATATCAGTTTCCATATACTGTATGCTCATTCACGACACAATTTGAATATTCTATTTATTATACAGTATACCTGTACACAACATGATTTGAATGTACTATATCTATACTCTATACCAATTTACGACATAATCTGAATATACTACTTTCATACTTTATACCCATTTATGACAAAATTTGATTTTACTATTTTTATACTGAACATCCTTTAAGAAAATGAGTTTAATATACTATTTTTATACTGTATACCCATTACGACATAATTTAATTGTACTATTTTTATACTGTATATCCATTGACAACATAATATGAATATACTATCTTTATATTCCATGCCCATCCACGACATAATTTGAACGTACTGTTTTCGTTATTAAACAATATATTTTGTATCCTTCTGGAATATTTTTTATTAACATATAATCTAATGTACTATATATAACATTCCTTGAATTCTGATTTTCACTTAATGCTTGTTCATGGAATGTAAATAGATTTAATATATATTTTGTGTTATTTGGGAATATCATTTTGTTGATATATATTCCTATATGATATTGATAAATAACCTGGATTATAATTTTTATTTGTGTTAATATGGACAATTTATGCTCTGCACCTGATTATATAATTCACTATTAATTTTTACTGATATTTAGAAATTATACTGTTAATATGCGGTTGTTGATACAATAAATATACCTGTAATATTAACTGTTTTTTTATATAAACCTTTTAATACCATGAGAAGGACATTAGTTAAAGTGGTATGTATATATGGTAAGGAGGGGGGGGAGAGATTCTTCACGTGTATTTGTCTTCCTTGTTTCCTTGTTGTCTATAATCAACAGATCCGAGTTGATGTCACAGAGAAATGGGACGTTACTGAAACAGACGATGTCGCAATGTGATGGTGAAATGATGATGACCTTTTAGATGTGTTTGCTGAGAGAGGAAAGTCCCGCTTCTTTGTTAGTCTCAGTGGAGGATGGTACTCTCTCTCTCTCTCTCTCTCTCTCTCTCTCTCTCTCTCTCTCTCTCTCTCTCTCTCTCTCTCTCTCTCTACCTAAAACTAATTCCATTTTGATTTAATTGAATTACAAGGATATTAAAAATAAAAAACAACCTATGTAAGAAGATAAAATTTTCTTCTCTTAGAAATAAATTTCCATATTAAAAAAATAAGTTTATGAGTCACTTATTTTCTTTAACCTTTGATCATACTGTATGTGCTTCTGATCGATGTTTCTTTTTTGGTGTATATCAATACATGTAAACAACGACAACTTGTTTTGTTCCATTAAGAAGTAACTCTTCGGACAAACAATGTCCCCTCAATGCTGAGTGTCTCAGTATGGATCTCTAACTATAAATCAAAAGAATTTGAAAGCTTTGTGAGAAAGGGAGCCCTTTTGTACATTAAATTACTTCACAAAGTGTCCGGTAATCTACAACAATAACAACAACAACAATCATCTCAAATTTCCAAGAAGCCAATCCCTTTCGTATTATTCTGAGTGAAAGGTGGAGCATTTTATTTCTCACGTTGCTTTGAAAGATATATGAATGTTTTTGGGGTTTAATCAGAATTAAGTGTTGCTTACTGAAATCGGTTGGAAGTGACCGTCAAATGATTTCCAGTAAACAATCAGTAAAATATTAAGAAAAAGCTATTGGAAGACTTTGCTTTGCGGAGGACTATTTTTCCCCGATAAGTCCTGCGGCAGAGCAAGGCTCAGTGACACAAGTTTCTTCAGCAAGCATTACCAAAACAACGGATATTCTTTTTTTCTCCCCAATGTCTGTGAATATCTGATATTTAGATTCCAATATTGTGGTAATATAGTTAATAAGTATTCTCAAATGTCATACATGGTTAGTGTAACCCATCGTAAGAGCTGATATGGATAAATGTCAGAGGGTAAATAGAACTAGAAGCAGTCACAGCTTAGGTTTGTTGGGTGTATTTGCAATGTATTACTTAAATGAAAAGATTATTTACGGAAATTTTCAAAATGCCATTTCCAATCATTTAATAACCAGTTAATCTGTTTTGAAGTAAAGCAAAATGTGTTGGGGATATGAATAGTGAATAAGATATTTCGTTATGAAAAGTATAAAAAATTGTAAGCAAACTCTAAATTTACTTGTATGTTAATGTTTGTTCTTCAATCACAGTCACACTTTTCATGTATTATTTCTGCTTGATTCCCAATTGTATTTCCTATGGATGTAATTTACAGATAAATGTTATACAACTGTAAAAATTAATCTTTCTTATATTTATTTTTAAAATTTTTCCAATTCTTCATATACATACTAAATTCAAAGAAAATGAACAAAACCCTGTGTTAGGACAGTGAAATATTAAATATTTTGCGGTTTTAAGAACTTTTCTTTTTTATTACATTAGACAATGGTTTTCATAACAGACTGATTGAAGAATTTCAATGCATAATCGATGTCCATAGCAGCCTCGATAAAGTACTGCCTGATTTGTACAGTGTGATCATTTTAAAGTTTCTTAGCTATTACTGAATTTTAAAATAGTTACCTTTAAGCACACTGGCTTTCTCTTCTCCTATGTAAAGCAGTGTATCTGGGGATGCTGCACCAACACTTTCTTTCTGTAATCAGATTGTCACAATATATAGGGCTTCCAGTTCGTAGACTCCTGATTTTGACTAATAGTTTTTTTTAGCATACTGGATGAAATACAAGAAGTCAATGTACTACAACATTTATGTTTGTTAAATAGATGTTTTAAACTCTTTGACTATGGTGTCCAATTCAAGACTAATCCTCGTTCACAAATAAGGGGAACTTATTTGATCTGTTTATTTTGTATTACGCAGTAAATATAATCAAACACTTCTACCAATTTTACCAATTTATGTATCAAATAAGGAAATACTGTTTCGATTTGCTTCAACTTTCTCTAATTATTACATTACTGATAGTAAGTTCAAAGTTACTGGGAGTAAGATAGGGGGTAAAATGGTTCAAAGAAGAGCTATATATCAACTTGACTGGTAATTTATTCATGATGACTCGCCCCTGCCAGCCATCCATGGACACCAGACAGCCAATACATCTAATGTGCCTACTGATATCATTTGTGCAATTCCAACAGATATCAAAGCACAGGTAACTTACGTAATTCATATAAAAGAATGCATAATATTAACTACAGGTGTCTGCATTTGTGGTTTCAATTGATTACTAAGAGGGTGGTCTGAATTGCCTTGAGAAACAAGGTCTATACCTACTAAAATACTTACTTATCAGGGCAAGGAAGTGAAACACCAACCTATGACTGGAATTCCCCTCGTAAAAATTACATTTCATAGTAGAGAGAGTGCAAAATGTGCCCACTAAAAACTACACAGCAAAATCCACATATGGTATACTCATAAATCCTCAGCTCAGAAATTTAGTGTCACATTTTGTACATAAAAATTTTTAGGACCTCTACTATAGGGGAATACTAAGTGGGGAGTAAGAGAACATTGACTATTGTTTTCAAAGGTCATAAAAACTAAAAATATGGATAAAAAAAAACTTATATTTGAGAAAAATAATATTACACTATATGCATTTAAGTATATACCTTAACTTGTAGGGTACTGCAGGATCATAAGTGCATATTGAATACAATCAGATGTGGTTAAATTTTAATCAAGTCAGACTGTCTCTTGGCGACACCCTTGGTGGTTACCAAACTCTCTTGTACTGTCCTGGTAAGGAAAATAAAGGTATCCTTGGAGAGAACTGACTATGTACAATGGAATGAGAGATTAACCTTCTGTCATCGGTTATGGTCAAGACCTGGAAACAGCACATTAATTTGTCCACCTTCGTTCCCTCTTCAAGTTTCAACTCAATCAGAACAGAGTTCAATTACACTGAAACAAAGCAAAACAAAACATATGGTTGTAGGATTCATTATCATCATCATCTCCTCCAGCGCCTATTAAGGCAAAGGGCCTCGGTTAGATTTCGCCAGTCCTCTAGGTCTGGAGCTTTTAACCCTTTTACCCCCGGGGTATTTGGATATTTCCAACCCTTAACCCCCAAGGGGCTATTTTTCCCCAGCACATTTTGCAGTATATTTTTTTTAAATTGCTCTAACAGCCTTAATTTTTGTCATAGAGAGGTCAGGTTGGTGTCATTCTCTTGGAAAATGCCTGAATTTTCTCAAAAAATTATCAAAAAATATGAAAAACTAATTTTTATAGCATTTCATTGCAAGGACGTACCGGTATGTCCATGGGGGTAAAGGAATGGCTTTTGTGAAACGTACCCGTACGTCCTTGGGGGTAAATTAATTCAATACTTCTCCATTCATCATCTCCTACTTCGCGCTTTATAGTCCTAAGCCATGTAGGCTTGGGTCTTTCAATTCTTCTAGTGTCTTGTGGGACCAAGTTAAATGTTTGGTGAGCTAATCTCTCTTGGGGAGTGCCAAGAGCATGCACAATCTTCCTCCATCTACCCCTCATCATGATCTCATCCACAAATGGTACTCGAGTAATCTCTCTTATAGTTTCCTTTCTAATCCTGTCCTGCCATTTCACTTACAATTTCCATGTGGGAACTTCATTCTCAAATCTACTTAATCTATTGGAGATTGTTTCATTGTCATACCATGACTCATGTCCATAGAGTAACACTGATCTCACTAAACTGACATATAGTCAATTTTTATATGAAATTTTAGGCGATATGATTGCCAAATTTTGCTTAACCTAGCCATTGTTTCATTTGCTTTTTTCAATCTTTCACTAAACTATAATCCTATAGACCCTATATTTGAGATCATTGTTCCTAAATATTTAAATGATTCTACCTCATTAATCCTTTCTCCTTCCAATAACATTTCATCTTCTATTGCATTCTACATTCTCATGACCTCTCTTTTCCTTCTATTTATCTTCAGCCCCACCTCATGTGATATTTCATGTGTTCTGGTAAGCAAGCATTGCAAATCCTGTGGTGTTCTGCTAAGAAGAACAGCATCATCAGCATACTCTACGTCTACTAAGTTCCTTACACCAATCCAGATCAATACTTCCCTACTCCTGATGATGGAATACAATAATTGATTTCTTTTTGCTGCAAAACTATAAAGTCCTTCACCTCTGATTCTTTCTCAACAAATGGTACAGGAATTCTATCCAATTTCCCTTGTACTCACACATCTCGTCTGAATAATCTGAGGAGCAAACAAGCTGCATAGAAACTTCATCCAAGTCCTCCTCCTCATCTTCTTCCTCTACCTTGACAGACTTCCTGTGCATTGCAAACAGTTTCTTCTCTCGCAATGTCTTCCTTACAGACAATACATTAATTTTTTTATTATATCTACTTCCTCACCTCTGCCTTCATTCTCAGATCTGTGAGGGCCTTTTCGTTCTCAATCAGAGTGCAGGCTTGTACCATCTTACTTTCCTTTCCATAAGGACAAAGAGCAGCATTGGAGAATGGCCTGACACTCTTAGAGGTCAACTGAGCGGAGGATTGGCTTAACGTACTATGGTCTGGAATGGAAGGGTAACTGGATGTCCCAAGGTCCATAAAAGCACATGGTTTCACCATCGCATCAACAGGGAACAAGGTGTGTGGGAGATGGATTATGAAAGTCTACTGCTGAATTTAGCCTCCAGATATTTAAGACCTCTCCATCCGAAGTTGGAGTAAATTCTACTGAAAAATACACAGGTGTCTCCAGTCTCTCTATTACCTGTGGTCCTAAAAACACATAATTTGTAATGATGTTATGATTGAAAAGCCAGAGAATATTTGTCCTGAAACCAAAGGGAACGTTGGAGACAGTAGTGGCTCTAGTCTAAGCCTCAGATTCAAACTCCAACAACTGTGGCATGGAAATGTTTATTGGGGGTGGATGAGAAACTGATCATTCAGTAGACTCCACAGAAACATCTTGAATATACTGAACACATCCACATCCTTTGGCTAGTGATTGTGTCGCATGCAGAGGAACAATCACAAAACCTTGCTTAATTACAAATTTCACAGCCTGAATGCTCATGCAATGTTCTGCAGTGTCCTTGATTAGAAGAATCTTGTTCTCTGGAGAAGAACCAGATTTCCCACGAAGATGCTGAAGTGATTGGACAAAGCATTCACCGTTCAAGCTGCCCTTAGGATGTAATATACCTTTGGAACCTAAACTTTTGTTCCTTATGAGAGATGGGTTCGATAAACATCTGGGAATTATGAACACTGGATGGAGGGACTGCTCTACAACATTTATAATGCACACAAACGTCATGGTGTCCCCTCTTCCCTGTGTGGCAACTGGCTGACCATTCACCTACACAATCTTAAGAGGCCTCATAACTGTGGACATAGGACTCTATTCCAAATAGTATATACTTTGTGGTTTGAATTTGACCTTTTCCGCAACTAATGTCCCAGTTTTAAATAAGGTTTCGACATTAACTTTGTGGAATGCCACGATTCTATCAACTGACAAGCCTTTCGGACACTCAAAAAAAAAAAAAGGTTTGGATATCAGCATTGGCAGTGTTTGTGTAGGCACTGGAAGACTGCAGCACCACTGATATAAATTTATCATTATAAATAAAATTCAATGTAATATTCTTTAACTCTCTCTTCATATTTGCACAATATTTATTCGTTAATCTTAATGTCAGCAGCCATTCTTAAGTTTATAGAAAAAAAATTAAGGGAAACTTTAAATGGAACTGTGGCAAGGAGATAATTTCTGTTAAGCGCATGCACACTCAAGACTCAGTGTTTTCATATTTTATTTGTTGAGGATTTTCATTAATTCCAGTATAAACAGTTTGATAATAATTGAACTGATTGCAAGGTGAGTTGTTGGTTTCATGTCACGTGGGACTCATGTAGAGTTGGGTAATATAGCAATGAGTTCTTTTGCTAAGCACCAAAGTCTTTTCACAGCTCAGGCTTTGTTTTGGGTTGTTTTCTTTGTTTTTATATTTTGGGCTTGCGCTCTTTGTCTCCGTCTCTAGAGTTTGCTTGATTATTTACCATTCCATTTTAGAATCGGACCTTGTTCTTGGTTAACAGATACTTTTTTTTATTCCTTTTTGAAGCTTTTATATTTTTTTAATTTATCATTTTCTTGAAGCTCCTCATCAGGGTCCTGGTGACTGTACATAGGTAAGGGTAAAACAGATCCCAATCTTGTGAATTTCGGAATTCCGACGTGGGGCAGAACTTAGCTGGAACAGGTCTTTGCTTTGGCCTGGTGATAGTTTAACTTTTAATTCGCCTGGTGATCCTGTAACAGTAACAGAGAGCACTTAGGCAAATTGGCATTTTAGGGTTGGCTCTTACAGGTAGGCATTGGGACACAGTTTGACATGAATGGGGCTGGTTGCCTTTAGAAGGGGCTTTTGTCTATGTAGATACGATTCTAAAAGATAGAGGGGTGTGTAGCCTTTTCATCGTTTGTAGAGCTCTCTCCTGTTTGATATTAGTTTGCTAAATTTGGCTGAAGCTTCCCTTCCCCAGTGAGATGTAGTTCAGGCCCATCTTCCCCTTCGTTGCATCTCAGAAAGGTTCTTCCTGTGGTGCTTTCCCAGTTGCATGTCTTTTGTGTTCCCCTTTGGTTTGAGGTATCTGTTCATGTGGGTCTCCTTTCCTTCCCTTTTTTTCCTCCACTTCTCGTAAGTTCAGCAATTATCGTTTGGAGGCTTAGAGCACCTTCTTCCTGTCTGGTCCCTCTTCTCGGTTCTTTTCAACACAGCTTGCTTATTGCCAAACTTCCCTCATGCTTAAAGATTCTTGGAGCTTTAGCAAGGAGTCACTTGTGGTGTATAAGTGGTTTTTTTTATTGAACATGACTTATTTATTCTATTAAGGAGACAGTCTTGAGAATTTTCTTCTAATGACGGCTTTGCACTTGAGTAGGGTGTTTGAGTGGAGAGTTTATTTTTTTCTGTTCTTTCCATTTTCATTTTTTGCCTCCTTTCTTTCAGGGGACAATGTGGATAATGGGGCTGGTTGCTCTTCTCAGTCATTTTGATTTTTTGTTTTCTACAAATTGATTTTGTTCGTTGTGATGATCTCCCTTTGGGGTTCCCTCCTCGGCCTCTTGACCTTCCAGATCCAGAAAATGAGTTGCTTGTCTTGGGATGATGTTCCTTCATGTTGGCTCTTTGTCAGTCTTGGGATCGAGGACAGAGGAATCCCTTTGAGCTTTCATCCCTTTGTTTTGAGATTCTCTTTCTTGTTGGAGGCACAAGATTTCTCTTTTGGACTTCTCTGGCGCCTGTCACGAGAGTTTTTGAGTTTGAGATGCTTTTTTGCCATGTAGCTATGTGGGATGGAACAAAGTTTGCCCTATTTTGCGAATTTGCTCGTTAAGACGAGTCAGCTTTACTTTGCTTTCTTTGGTTTCCTCCTTGATGTCTCTGACTCTGTACATGGCGAGTACGGACTTTGCTCCGTGCTTTGTCCTATGAGGACCTTCTCTCTCTAAGATACATTTTCATTTTGTATTTGTGTCCTCGGAAGGTGTGGAGTAACTGTCTTTCCTGGACTTGGGTCTTGGAATACGTGTATAATTTATAGCTACGCTGGCCGTGTTATGAGGACATCATTGTCACCTGGGCTTGAAGGGACCTATTGCATTTTTTCCCTTTCCTTCCCTTTCTTTTGAGTTACATCTCACGGGTATTTGGCCTCATTGCCCTTTGAGTCAGTTGGCAATGGCAGGGCATGTGGTTAGTCTCAAGCCTTGGTGGTTGCTTTTTTCTCCATCGGATGAAGCTGCCTTCTTGTATGTTCATTGTGTTGATCTAAGATTAGGATGTCATACACTTGGGCTTTAGTTTGGTG
>NC_090767.1:29140176-29185176 GCF_036898095.1 Palaemon carinicauda
GATATCTGAGTTTAGTTTATCTGGAAGCACATAACTCTCCATAACAGCTTGAAGTATCTTGGCACCATCATTCTTTCCTTGATGAAGTGTCCTCTGTGGTTCCATCCAGGTTGTCCATTGCTTGCCACTTTTAACTACGGTACTGGGATCTGTTGTTTTTAGTTTACAAGGAATAGATTATGACAAAGTGGTGCCCAAAAATGGAAGATATTCTGTCCTCGGACTAAATGCCTAGCAGATAGTTTTCAGGATAACAGCAAAAAATACAAATTTTCTCCTTTTATTATTTGGGGTTGACACGAGTTTCGGATGATTTTTCGACCCTTCTCCAGGACTATATTGAGTTATGGAATTACATTTTAATATTTAAGTAATGATGGTGGAAATTATTTGGATATTTAGAAAAACTTTCAACAAAAATTTATTTATGAGAATTGAAAATGTCTTTGAGGTGTCCAAAAACGAAGATAGTTTTAGGTGGGATAGCCATGTCGTCCTGATGGAAGTTCCTGTAAGTTCCTCAAGCTCTACTTGGGATATTTTCTGCGACTGATATACCAGAGAATTTTACCTTCAGAGAAATCGGAGGGTTACTACCCCTGGAGCGAATATCGTGAAAGACATCATGTATGTAACAAGGATGTGTTTAAAACATCTACAGCTATCTTTCCCCGAATAGAGTTAACCTTGTTTCGAAGGATATGGGATAGGATTGGGAGAGCCGTTACAACTATGATACCAGTATTTTGCTGTGAACACGTTTGCTTGTTCACCCTTCCATCAATAGCCATCGTATGAAAAATGGCCTTACACTGAGAATCGTAATGGTATGAAGTAATGGGTGGATCCTTCTGGATGATATAATTATCTCACCCAAAAATAGATTTTTCCTTTGTCAAAAACTTTTTTTTTTTTTCGGTTTAAGCCATGTCTTCCTTATGGAAGTGTACCCGAGAATTAAAAAAAATTTTCTGTTTTGGCATAGAATTTCAACCCACTAAATGGTCTTTAGTGTCAAGATCACTAGTTATAAATTATATAAAATTACTCTAAGGTTAATGTATCCAATGATGATTTGTTTTACACTTTGGGGCAAAAGTCCAACTTATGAGTGGACTATGAAAGTCTTTGTAAACTTTAAAGAAATAAAACAGTTATCATCACATTCCCACACACTGTGACGAAGGTGCCCATGTAACAACACATATTGACTAAGCAATATTCTGTAACATCAGGGTTGAGAAAATAGAAGTACACTACTTTTTATTTAGAAACAGTAGGTCCAAATAAAGGAAACACAAAAAGACGTAGATTTCTCATAATTTTAGAAAGCAAAGAATTTTACATTTTTTTGTTCTTTAAACAAGTGATGTTTACCCTAGTAACATCGTAAAGAAAAATCCAGTAACATCATTCTCCATGATAAAAATAAAGGCCACCTTCTGATTCCTCAGTATAAACATTCCACCTGCACTTTGCAAACTGTAATGATCTCATATAGCACAGTCCTTAATAATCCATGCACAACACTAAAAAGATGGTTTAATCACACTATCCGCTGCCACAACAAAGTGTTAAATTTCCTGTAATTGTTACAACTAATGTTTGAAAAACACTCCTGAAGATTTCCATCTAGTGTAGGATTGTAAGTCTTCGAAGGACATATACTGGATGAAGTTCAAGAAAGAGACAACTTTCCCAGGATCATGACCTGATGGCATCTATCAGGGTCAGCCCTTTTCATAAAATAGGTGAGTTTGGACCTCAGTTGTGTCAAAGAGATATGATTCTGTTTTTTCCCACTTCAAAATGCTCTCCACCTTTAAAGGCTTGATTCTTTGACAGCTAACCTTTGGGGCATTCCACAGGGCACAGAGAGGGATCTTAATTTAAGTGGACGATATTCCAAGGCCCCAGACGTTTGGTGGGGAGCTCATTTTTATCCAGGAATGCGTGACCTGGATATGAATGAACTTCTTACGACTCCAAGAATTCGATGTGGTCATCATCCCTTGATAGTGCCACAATCTCGCCGACTGTAGGATCAGCAGCAATAGCTAATAAAATGATGGATTTTTTAGTAAGATCTCCCAACGAAGAAGAATAGTTTTCTATTGAACAGGTTGAGTGCAATATTTTGTCAAATGAACAAGAGATTTTTTTTCCTTTTTTTTGAGGGGCCATTGAGTTTCCGTTGAGTACATGCCTTAGGGATCTGATTAAACAGTTTGTTGATGATTCCTATATCGAAAGCATAAGCAATAAGTCTCATTAGGGCCAATTTACATGAGGAAAAAACTGTGGTTGTAGGGTGGCCAGGGCACCAGCTGCCCGTTGAGATACTACCACTAGATCCTTTAACTAGCCAGACAGTAATGCATTGGATCCCTCTCTCTAGTCACGGCTTATTTTTTCTTTGCCTACACTTACACAGAATAGTTTGGCCTATTCTTTACATATTCTCGTCTTTCCTCATACATCAGACAACAATTAGATACTTAACACTTCTTCATCCAAGGGGTTAATTACTGTACTGCAATTTGTTCAGTGTACTTTCCTCTTGTTAAGGGTAGAAGAGACTCGTAAGCTATGGTAAGCAGCTCTTCTAGGAGAAGGACACTCCAAAATTAAACCATTGTTCTCTAGTCTTGGGTAGTGCCATAGCCTCTGTACCATGGTCTTCCACTGTCTTGGGTTAGAGTTCTCTTGCATGAGGGTACACTATCTTATTATTTTTTTTTCTTCCTCTTGTTTTTTTTGAAATGGTGTGTTGGGCAGGCTTAATAGAAGGGCAATGGATTCCTGGTGGTTTATCAAGAGGTTTTCTTTTCCTTTCCTGATTGTTTTCGTCTCAAAACCCTCCTTACTGTCCTCCCTTCAGTTGAAGTGGCTATCCTGGAGGGTATTTAGCGTTGAATGGTGTAACGGCTCCTCCATGTTGACCAGTTTTTCCGACTTTTTACTATAGTCTCTGGGTATCATCAATCACTTTTTTTTATTATTCTGTACATATTGTTTTTATTATAATTCTTGTTAATCTAGTTTTTAAGTATGATGTCTCTTTTTATTTCTATTAATTCTTATGCTGTCTGGAGATATTCAGCGAAATCCGGGACCAGTAGGTCCTAGATTTCGTCAATGTCGTCTTTTGTATTGCAATATTCGTGGTCTTCATGCAAATATCCAAGACCTTACAGTTGCGTCCAGACAGTATGATATTCTTTTGTGCTCAGAAACTTTGGTTTCTAATATAAGGCACTCATCTGAGCTCCTTATAACTGGTTTTAAGAAGCCAATAATGCTGAAAAGTGATGCCATTCCTAGGGCCAGGGGAATGGCGGTGTATATTAGGACCGAGTACCCTGCTTCTCATAAGTCCTGTTATCAATGTGGATGTCATGAGATTCAGGTAATAAAAGTTTGTGGCAGGCATAACAACTTTTATTTGTGTTCGATCTACCGGAATCCAGACATGGATGATTCTATCTTCGATTGTCTTCTTATCATTATGGCTAAGATACAAGAAGATGATAGAAAGGCTTCTTTTGTCTTTGTTTGTGATTTTAATGCTCACCATAGGGAGTGGTTAAGTTCTATCTCTCCTACCGATCGCCATGGCTTAAGAGCTTTAGACTTTGCCTCTGAATCAGGCTGTGAGCAAATCATAAATGAAGCTACTCACAAGTCTGGTAATTGCTTGGACCTCATATACACTGACTCCCCTGGCGTTATAACTAGTAAGGTTGGTTCTCCAGTCAGGACTTTTGATCATACTTTGATTTCATAATTTGTGAAGACTGAGCAGCCTGTCCCTGATATATCATATTCCTGTAAAATTTATATGAAATCCCAAGCAGACTGGAATGGGATTTTGCATGATCTTTTGTGCTTGAATTGGTCACAATTATATAATAGTGTAGATCCTGTTGTCCCATTGAATGAGAATCTAGTCAACATAATTGATAGGCATATCCCTTCTCGTGTGGTAAGGTACCGAATGAAGGACAAACCGTGGTTCAGTGATGATTGTAGACGTGCTTATTTGGAGAAGCAGGAGGCCTATCACCTATGGATGGGTAACAGATCAGATTTGACCCGGAACAACTATACTCAGCTTCGAGCTTTTGCTCAGAGAGTTTATGCCTCAACTGAAAAGGAGTAAAATTTAATCATAAAAGAAACCCTCTCTGGTACAACTCAGGAACATAAATGGTGGTCTACCCTTAAATCTGTACTCTTTGGTGTAGATGCAACAGTTCCTCCTTTACTTAAACCAGATGGCTCAGTCACTCACTGTCCAAAGGAAAAGGCATCCCTTTTGGCTGATGTTTTTGACAGTAAACAGAGTTATGAAAAACTTGAACTTCCTCATTCTTGTTTTCCTGGAGCTAAACTAACTAGTTTAGCTTTTTGATCTCGTGAGATTAAAGCTCTGTTGATGGACCTTGATGCTTATTGAGGTGTAGACCCAAATGGTATTTTTCCTTTGTTTTTTATAAAGACAGCAAATTTCTTAGCTCCAAAGTTATCAGTTATTTTGCGCAAGTTAGCAAGAAGAGGAGCTTTTAGCACTTGTTGGAGAATTGGTAATGTTACTCCTCTATGTAAATGTGTTAGTGGTAGCTCAAGTCCCACTGATTACCGCCCAATTCCCATAACTCCCATATTATCTAAAGTTTTTGAACGTCTTCTGGCAAAACGTCTTAATAGGTTTGCTGAAGGTAATCATCTCTTCCCTAGTCTGCAATTTGGTTTTCGTAAAGGCCTTGGAGCATGTGATGCCCTTCTTACAACCTCCAATGCAGTACAGAAATCCCTTGATTGTGGTCAGGACGTTCGTATGATTGGCCTTGATTTTAATGCTGCCTTTGACCGTGTTAATCATGAGGCCCTTGTTTTCAAACTGAAACAGTTGGGAGTGGGTGGGTCGTTTCTTAGCATTATTATTGATTTTTTAAGTAGTAGATCTCAGTGAGTTGTTGTTGATGGGCACCATAGTGAGTATAGGAATGTGATATCCTGTGTTCCACAGGGTAGTGTTCTTGGCCCATTACCTTTCATACTATATACACATGACATGTGGTTTGGCCTTGAAAATAAGCTTGTTGCATATGCAGATGATGCTACTCTCTTTGCATCAATTCCATCCCCTGAATGTAGATCTGGGGTTGGTGAATCCCTTAACCCTGGATAGGTACGCTCCTCGGACACCCCTTTAAGGGTATACTCGGACGCGAACGACCCCGACGCCAAAAAAAATTCTTGAAAAATCAGTTTTTGCAGTAACCTCCTTTTTTCTTTTGCCAAAAAAAACTTCAATGAATGCTTAAAACAACTGTAAAGATAAATACTACTCATCTGCAGAAAAACTATTTATTATAAATATTTTAAAAAATTAAGTAGAAAAAAAAGACCTGACATAAAAATTCGTAAAAAAAAAGTTTATACATATATACCCAAATCCTTTTAGGAATTGATTCTTGAATGTTTAGGACACATCTTGATGTATTTTGGATGAAGTCAGACCCATGGAGGTGAAGATCTGAAATGAGAAAAAAAGGGTAACTTTTTTTGGCCAAAAAAAATTTGTCCAAATTTCATAAATTTTTTTGGGTACCCAAATGAAATAGGAAGTGGCTAATTTTTTTAGGGAATAAACATATGTTATCTTAGAATAGAAATATGTAAAAAGATCTTCATTATTATGTAAATTACATCTATATCAGGGGCCATATCTAAAGGTAATTTTTTGAGTACTTAGAAATTTCGTAAAAAAATACATATATTTAATATATAATATGATATTTATGCAGGTAAAAATATACCAAAATATCACAAATTCTATAGGGAACAAGAATATATATAGATAGGGCAACTTACGCTTTGGATATGTCCACAAAATGGCCGCCAACCACACTGACTCAGATTCCCTAATCTGCCACTTGAAATGTAGGAAGGGTATGTCAATTTCAAGGTGTTATTTACTAATCTAATTATTATTGGATATGCATAAAAATTGTATGGTGGGTTGCTGGATAATTGTCGATTATTTTACGACTATAAAATTAAAATTCTGACCCAAAAATTTTTTTTTGAAGGGAAATAAAATCGAAAAAAAAATGTAAAATATAATATTTTAGCTAAATAATTTGATGATATTCAATCAAAAAAGAATTAAACAAAATTTTCCGACAAATAAACATCTAGAGGAATCATTACTCTGTGATAGTTCCTTAGTACGTAGTAATTTTGAAAGAATTGGGAAAAAACGAAAAAATGGCAATCACCGGAAAATCTAACACATACCTATATATACGCCATATCTGGCTAAAAAAAAGATAGGCATGGGTAGCCAGATCATCTAGAAACACTTTCCAACACTATAAAAATATAAGTTTTGCGACACTACTTGCCAATTCCTTACGGTAACATGACTAAGCAAAAAAATGCAAAACAAATAAAAAGGGGCATTCGCGGAAAAATGGCTAACATTCTAATATACGGCATTTCAGAAAAAAAAGATTCAGCCACGTACTAGGCAAACCATCAAGGCACATTTTCCGACAAATAAACATCTAAATGAATCATTACTCTGTGATAGTTCCTTAGTACGTAGTAATTTTGAAAGAAATGGGAAAAAACGAAAAAATGGCAATCACAGGAAAATCGAACACATACCTATATATACGCCATATCTGGCTAAAAAAAAAGATAGGCATGGGTAGCCAGATCATCTAGAAACACTTTCCAACACTATAAAATTATAAGTTTTGCGACACTACTTGCCAATTCCTTACGGTAACATGACTAAGCAAAAATTGCAAAACAAATAAAAAGGGGCACTCGTGGAAAAATGGCCATTCTAATATACAACATTTCAGAAAAAAAAAATTTCAGCCACGTGCTAGGCAAACCATCAATGCACATTTTCCGACAAATAAACATATAAATGAATCATTACTCTGTGATAGTTCCTTAGTACGTAGTAATTTTGAAAGAAATGGGAAAAAACGAAAAAATGGCAATCACACGAAAATCGAACACATACTTATATATACGCCATATCTGGCTAAAAAAAAATAGGCATGGGTAGCCAGATCATCTAGAAATGCCCAACATTCTAATATACGGCATCTCAGATAAAAAAAAGACATGCACGTGTTAGCCCAACCATCAAGGCACACTTTCTAACACATAAACATGAAAAAAAATCAATAATATACGGCAATTCCTTACTACGTAGTAAATTTTTACAAATATTGAAAAAAAACAGAAATTGGCAACCGCAGTTAAATACCCAATATACCAATAACTACGTCGTATCTGACAAAAACAAAATCACGCATGGGTAGCCAGATCATCTAGACACACTTTCCAACACTAAAAAAGCAAAAGTTTTACGACACTATTTGGCAATATCTTACGGAAAAATGACTTGGCAAAAAAAATGAAAAAAAATGAAAAAGGGGCACTCGCGGTAAAATGCCCGACATTCTAATATACGGCATCTCAGATAAAAAAAAGACATGCAGGTGTTAGCCCAATCATCAAGGCACACTTTCTAACACATAAACATGAAAAAAAAATGAATAATATACGGCAATTCCTTACTACGTAGTAATTTTTACAAATATTGAAAAAAAAACAGAAATTGGTAACCGCAGTTAAATACCCAATATACCATTAACTACGTCGTATCTGACAAAAAAAAGTCACGCATGGGTAGCCAGATCATCTAGACACACTTTCCAACACTAAACAAGCAAAAGTTTTACGACACTATTTGGCAATATCTTACGGAAAAATGACTTGGCAAAAAAATGAAAAAAAATGAAAAAGGGGCACTCGCGGTAAAATGGTCCTCGTGGTAATGAACGACATTTTAACTAAAAAAAAAAATCATGTACATGGTAGCCAAACAATCCACCAAGACTTTCCACAACTGATAACCTATACAAGTTGAACCATTCTACGACAATTTCATAATACGTAATAACTTTGATAATTATGCAAATTACCTTAGAAGGGTAAACTCGGTCGCGCTCGACCCCGACGCGTCTCAGAAATCGGGGA
Source organism: Palaemon carinicauda (assembly GCF_036898095.1). Classification (NCBI taxonomy): domain Eukaryota; kingdom Metazoa; phylum Arthropoda; class Malacostraca; order Decapoda; family Palaemonidae; genus Palaemon; species Palaemon carinicauda. Next base: position 29,148,250 of record NC_090767.1, read on the forward strand.
AGGAGTACAGCTACAGCAATGCACATCTGGACACTACTAGAGCGTGTAGGGGAGACACCTCCTGCAGGTCGATCACCCACAAATTCAGTCACGGGGGTGAGTCACGTGAGAAAAACCTGTTTTTTTTTGACGCTCGGGGTGGCGAACGACCCATCGTACCTATCCAGGGTTAATAGAGATTTAGCTAAAATTAGTGCATGGTGCAAATTATGGGGTATGCAGTTGAATCCTAACAAAACTCAAAATATGATTGTAAGTAGGTCAAGGACGGTGGCTCCTCAACATCCAGATCTCAGTATTGATAATGTTTCTTTAAATTTGTATGACTCTTTCAAAATTTTAGGTGTGATTCTCAACAGCAAATTTACTTTTGAGAAACATATAAGGTCTGTGTCTTCTCCAGTTGCACAAAAAAACTGGCTTATTGAGAAAGTCTTTTAAGTTATTCGGTGATCAATCTATTCTGAAGAAGTGTTTTAATTCTTATATTCTACCTTATTTTGAGTATTGTTCTCCTGTTTGCTCTTCAGCTGCTGATTTTCATCTTAATTTGTTGGACAGAAACTTACGGCCTAATAAATTTCTTATTCCTGATCTAGATATTAATCTCTGGCACCGTCGTTCAATTAGTTCATTATGCATGTTGCATAAGATTTTTCATAATTCTGACCATCCTTTACATTCAGATCTCCCTGGACAATTTTATCCTGTCCGTAATACTAGGTAGACAGTTGATTCTAATAGCCAGGCCTTCTCCATCATAAGACTCAATACTACGCAGTACTCTAGAAGTTTTATTCCAGCTGTTACCAAGTTGTGGAATGATATTCCTAATCGGGTTGTTGAATCGGTAGAACTTCATAAGTTCAAAGTTGGAGCAAATGTTTTTTTTGTTGACCAGGCAGACATGAGTCTTTTTATAGTTTATATATGACATATTTTTTTTTGACGTTGTTTATAGTTTATATATGACATATCTGTTTTGACAATACTTTTTTTAGAATGATTTATTGTTAATTTGTTCTCTTCAGTTATTTGTTTCCTTATTTCCTTTCCTCCCTGGGCTATTTTTCCGTAATGGAGCCCCTGGGCTTATAGCATCTTGCTTTTCCAATTAGGGTTGTAGCTTGGATAGTAATAATAATAATAATAATAATGTGATGGGAATAAGTATGATAAACAGATGTCTAATGTAATCGAAGTGGGCTAATGTTTCTTAACAAACATATCTGACTTCTTCCAAGAGAGAAAATATTTTCATTTTGTAGTAGAGGACTGGGATTATTCTATAACATCAATCCATTTCTTGAAACTCCATAATCTCTTGAAGCAGCTAGGCCAAGAAAATCATGAGCTGAAGGTTGTTGTTAATCCAGTAGGAAGAAAAGACAGTCTCCTGTTGACCATCCTGGGACAGCACTAGTGTTGGCAGAGAAATCTGGCGAGGTATGAGTTCCAGAACAAGAAGATACTCGTTCTCTTGGGCCAATTTGGGGCCACTAAGTATGCGGTTCTTTTGAAGGTCCGTAGTTTTTCAAAGACCTTCATGAGGAGATTGAACTGTGGAAAAAGGTAAATATGAGTCCACAAGTTTCAATCCAGTGATATCTCCTCTATCCCTCATAGCTTTCGGATTTAAATTTCATGCTACATAACAGGGAAGCTTGTAGTTGAAGCTTATCGCAAATATATTTATTTGAAGTTTCAGGACTTACTCTAGAATGAAAAAGAATGATTTTTCGTCCAGTGACCATTTTGTTTCCAGAGGCTTGAGTATTGACATTGGGTCTGCCGTGACATTGTGAACCCCTTCTAAATGAACTCCAGAGAGATGCCAGTTTCTCCTCTTCATCAAAGAGAAAATGGCCAACATTATGCGATTGATCTGTGGATATCTAGAACCCTCTCTGTTCAGAACTAAACTTATATGTAAATCCCTATTTGCGTTCAATCTCTTCAGAGAAAGAAAGACAGACATAGCTTCCAGAAGGTTTATATGGAATTGTTGAAATTCACCTGATTTTTGACCACATATATTATTGCTGGTGGGTATGAACCCCTTCCCCCAATCTTGTTTCGAGGCCTCCGTGTGGATCGTCACTGACGGAGAAGGAAACTTCAGCGAGATTTGTGTCGACAATCTTTTGCCTGAGGTGTATGCAAAGTATAGCCAGGGTTTTATGGTGATATCTTCGAGCATTTAATGCCTTTCTTCTCCAGACTGTTGGCTAAAGGACACTAAGTCATCATCGCAGTCTATACTAACCAGTCGTCGAGTTATAGAATCACCTGAAAACGTTTGTCCTGAGTTGCTGGACAAAGATCTAGACTAGTTTTTTTAAAATCCTTGGAGCTATGTTGAGCGTAAAGGGCATAGCTTTGAATATATAGGACTTTCTGGACAGTCTGAAACCAAGGTAGGGGGAGAAGTGCCCAATTATCAGAGGATGCCAATAATCATCGGTAAGATCAATGGGGATTGTGTAGGCCCCTTGGGGGAGTAGGGTCTCTAAATGTGAGATATTTGGCATCTAGAACTTGTTGCTCTGAATGAGCTTGTTTAATGGGGATAAGTCCAAATGAGTTTGAAAAGTGTTTGAATATTTCTTAAGCACGGAAAATAGAAGTCCTTGAAAGTTCATAGATTTTGTGCAAAGGATAACTACTTTCTGGAGGAGATTCCGGACACATTCTTCTAGGAGTTATGTTGTGGGTTGGGAGAAATTCTTGAACTGTAGGGATTTGTCTCCATTTCCAACCTAGTTCTTTTGAGATTATGCTCTGTACCAAAGGATCGAATTTTCATTGATCCTTTAAGTGATAGAGTCTTCCCACTAGTGGAAGCTCCTCATTGATGTTTTGAAGGACCTGCTCCTCTATATGATCTGCCTTTAATTTCTTGACCCCTAGATTGGTCACCATTCCAGACTCTTTCTTTCCTCTCACATTTCTCCCTTGAGCTTAAATGGGGAGAAGTGTGGTAGTGGTCAGTTCGTAAACGGGACTGGGGCCTTTGGACTGTGTAATGTATTGCTGAGGAACCGTGTATATGTTTTGGGAATAGTGGCAACTGTGGCAGTCATGGCAGGTAATGTTTTTGCCTTTAAAGGATCTCCTAGGCTTTGTGCCTTTAGGTTAAAGTTCTTCTCCTAGGGTAAATTTCTTCTTAGAGGACATACCCCGTTTCTGCAAGTCTCTTGTTCTCGTGTCCATGACTTCTTTTACCATCTTTTGGTGAAACAGATCTTTCCCCGAGATGTTGGAGTTAATCAATATTTTAGGCTCATGCCTAATAGTTGTTGTTGCTAGGCTCTCCTGGCTAAAAAGGAAGCATGTACATTATGATGGAATGTAGCTAAATGGGCCAGGTCCAAAACTGTAAAGAGGTCAGATTAGCATTTTAAGGTAAGACTGGTGCGACAAAAAAGCTGCCAGTCTTTCTTTGGCCTCCAATTATCATCATTATTTCTACTTACTAAGTGACAACCCTAGCTGGAAATGGAGGATGCTAGAAGACCAGGGGCTTCAACAGGGAAAATAGCCGAGTAAGGAAAGGGAACAAGAAAAAATACAAATATTTCAAGAACAGTAACAAAATTAAAATGAATATCTCCTATATAAACTATAAAAACTTTAACAAAACAAGAGGAAGAGAAATAAGATAGAATAGTGTGCATGAATGAATCCTTAATTAAGAGATCTCTTCTACTTTTAAAAGCAATTTCGGAATCTGTCGCAACCTATTATTGAACAGCTTTCCTCCTGTATCCCTATCCTGTTTGCTAACTGTAAAGTTGTTTTTGACATCTTCCTAACTATCGAAGTCATATAGGAGAGCAAGAAAAATGAATTTGCACTTCTCAAGCTCTGGCAGAGGTCTACCATCCACTACTGCCTTTTTGACAGCCTCCAAACTCTTTGAGGCGAAAGCAGAAAGTTAAGAATTAGAAAACTCGCCTGTCTTGGACTCTTTAATCAACAAGGTTTGAGCTTAACCATTACCTAAAATGATCGTTCACTTGGGAATCATATCATCCTGAAAGATGCTTCGTAATTCAACCTCATGTAACAGAAAGAATAATTTTCTATAGAGGAATAAAACTCTAATTCTAAAACAGCCCATGCCTTCACCATTATGAATGTACCCTTCACTCAAAACCCTATATTTTGCATAACGACAAGGGTTTTTTATTGAAAAGTCTGGAAGACTTAAGAGTAGTGGACCCTTGGACTTTTGTGCCTCTTGAAGAACCTCAATCTTCACATCTAGAGACTCTTGAGCTTTTTTATGGTTAACATGAATGTTTTCCATGAATGCTTTCAGGGAAGCCATGAACTCCAAATGTCCAGGGAACAAAGGGGCAGTCGTAATGGGAAGAAGATTAGTAGATGAAGCAGGTGTAGCAGATGTAGGGACAAGGGTTTGCAATGAAGCAGTACGGGGTTCAATACTATTAAATTTCTTATTCCTGATCTAGATATTAATCATTGGCACCGTCGTTCAATTAGTTCATTATGCATGTTGCATAAGATTTTTCATAACTCAGACCATCCTTTACATTCAGACGTCCCTGGTCAATTCTATTCTGCTCGTAATACTAGGCAGGCAGTTAATTCTAATAGCCAGGCCTTCTCCGTCATGAGGCTTAATACTACACAGTACTCTAGAAGTTTTATTCCAGCTGTTACCAAGTTGTGGAATGATCTTCCTAATCGGGTAGTTGAATCAGTAAAACTTCAAAAACTCAAAGTTGGAGCAAATGCTTTTTTGTTGACCAGGCGGACATGAGTCTTTTTATATTTTATTTATGACATATTTGTTTTTAACGTTGTTAATAGTTTATATATGACATATCTGTTTTGACATTGTTACTTTTTTTTGAATGATTTATTAATTTGTTCTCTTCATTTATTTAATTCCTTATTTCCTTTCCTCACTGGGCTATTTTTCCCTATTGGATCCTCTAGGCTTATAGCATCTTGCTTTTCCAACTAGGGTTGTAATAATAATAATAATTACCTGCTGACTATCAAACGAGTTATCCGAGGCTTCCATTGTCAGCAAGAACCTTTATCTAACAGAGAGGAAGGAGCTGTCGACATGTTGTCAATATCCAGATGCTTGTCCTGAACCGTGTCCCAGACTTCATGATCTACAGGCTCCAGTTGTACTGACAAAAGTGTTACCATCGATATCCGATGACCGTACACAGTGGTCACAGGACATACTTGATTTCCAATGATGGAACATAGGGTGTTCCATATTGAGAGCTCTTCTTGAATCCCCTCTCCCAGTGTCTAATGGTTTTCTCATCCTTAAAAACGTTGGTAGCGTGGAATCCAGTATGAAGTAGATCCTTGCCTATACTGCAGTTGGATGGCTCCCCGATAGATAAGGATCCCTTGGAGTAATGACAGTGTGCATGTATCCTGCAGGTCCTATGGCCGCAAGGCAACTTTTCCCGATTGGTGCAGGGTACTGTCAAATATTCCATGTTGTCAGCAACCTGAAAAGATAACAAAATTTTAATGAGTACGTTATCGTTACAAAAATTTTCTACATCTTCACACAGAAAAATATATAATATAATTCTTAAAAATTCTTAAGTATTATAAAGTTATATAAAGCTTTTCGAAAATTCTACCTATTACTAGCTACCGCTAGGTATACACTACAATGGAAACTCACACCAAACAGCTCATATTTCTATATGAGCTCCTATAGTGTTTTAGAATGGAGGGGAAGTAAACGATCCTTACCAATAAAACGTTTTTTTCCAAAAATCGGTCGATTAGACAACCTAAGGTGATGAAATCCAATACTATTCCACCTATGGTGACAGCAGCTGTGCCTATGTCAGCAGCTGTGTATAGCTGACATAGGTTCATGGTTTAACCTTTTCCTACTCGCATGTACGTCGACGCAACTCGGCAAATAGGCATTGCTAATACAGCAGCTGGTAAACAATCCCAGAGAGAACTACTCAGAGGGTAAGAGGAACGGTATAGTCCTGTAAAAAGGATCAGCTGGTATGGCTGAATGCCACCTACCTCGTTCTTAACATTAAATCTATCAAGGATTGGGGTTTTGCCCATAGAAATTAATGACAGCCACCTGAAACGGCCAGGATACAAATAATTCTGGAATTTGATGAAAATGCCCAAAACTAGGAGGTATCAAAACGTTCAATTTAAAGGATGATTTTCCTCAGATATGATTGGAAGTAGTATTATATAATCACTGCTTCTTGTAAGCTATCATTTAGTATATGCCAGGTAAGATTAAAAGATTGTTCATGATCTTTGAATTATTACAGCTATACAAAAAAATTTGCAACTAGTAATAAAATAGGGAGGGACATCTCCTTGTTGAAGACAGTAGGCTAATAAGGCTGCTGTCTGAGATCACTTGGTAAAATGGGATAGATAATCTATCCTTATGCCAAGTTATCGAAAAGAAAAAGGTCTAGTCTAGGGTTATACATGGACCATACCCTTTGGATTAATTGTGCTAGGAACACAGGAAGCCAAAACTGGAAGTAGAAGGAGGGCAGGGTGTAGACGCAGCCGAAAAGTCTAATGCGACAATAAGGCAGCAAAGGGAATGCTCTCTTCTAATTAGGAAGGGATTGATCCCCTGCCTACTCACATCTATTGCTAGCGACACTCAAGCCGGCAAGTCTGGAGAATATGGCATTGTGGTAACCAAGCAAGAAAAGGAAAATGTGACCTAGCAATGGATCTGAAGCTACAGAGCGAGAGAGGCATAGTCTGAGTGTAGAAAACCGTCTACCAGAAACAAGGTGACTTAAGGCAGCAAGAGAGATGATCCCTATTTAGAATTTATTACCTGTACCTGTCTAAGATTAGGATGACAGAAAATCTTAGCCGGCCAGTCCAGATATATAACAATTAAGGGGTTGTCAAATGCCAGGGAAAGTCAGACTAGGTAAAGGAACTATAGTTCCACAGCCAGGAGAAAATGCAGACTAATTAGGAAGGCGAAAAAGCAGCTGGCCTATCAAGAGGCAGCCGCTGAGGCTGCCAAGAGAACGAATCCCTATCTAGAATTATTCTCATTCCTACCCGCAAGTAGACTAACAGTCTCACCAAGTTGACGCATCCAAAAATATAGCAACTGAGGATTCCTCGGATGCCAAGGAAAATCAGAATAGGCAAAGGAACCTAATTTCCATTGCAAGAGGGATGTAGTCTAACAAGGAGAGGGAGTAAGAAGAACCTTAGGAAATGGTAAGGCGACAGGAAAGGAAGGCCTAACTGTAGTATTAAAACAATCAAAGTCTTTTCAATGTATCAACATTAAGAAGGTACAGAGAACGAATTATCCCAACCACCTCCCATCTAGACAAAGACTAATGGTAATAGCTTAGAATAAGGTTAAGTCAGCAGATAAGGAAGGCCTGGCTGTCGATACTAGAATAGAATTAGTTTCGTTCTAAGGGATCAACAAAATGTAGGCCAAGGGAACGAATTCCATTAACCCGTGCCACCTATCCAAAACTGAGGCTGAATAGATGATATTGTAATACATTCGACCTCTGTCAACAATGTCTATTAATATATAACTCAAAATGGAATTGCTTCAAGGAGTCAGTTCCTAGTTATGGCGTACCAGTAGATAGTGAGTTGTGCCAACCGCCAAAAATACCATATGGTTTTTTGCACGAAGGGGATAGAATATTTAGCTATTCTAGGCCATAGACTAAAGGTAATTAGTCAGCCTAAGCCATAGACCAGTTGAGACAACCAAGCAATAAAGCAAATTTGTAACATAGAATAAAACAAATAGAAAAGTATATATGCAACACACTTCAACAAGACCAGTGTATGTAACCAAATAAAAAACACCAGGCATTTGAAAATATGAGTAACCTGCTCCGACCATGCGGCGGCAGTGAGACAAAAAACTAACGTATTGCAAAAAATATAAAATTGGAGATGCGAAATTCTCCACCGGCAAAAGGTATTGATCTAAAAAAAATAGGAAAGAAGCAGAAGCATTCATAAATCCCAAAACACACAAAAACTTTGAAAAGCAAAGCTGAAAACTTCCAAAGCATGCATTCAAGAGGGCAGCTGCAAGAAGAAATGGCGCACCAGTGAACATTTTTACAGTAACACACTGGTGTCAGAATTATTACGGCTCTGCAGCATATCTAATCCTATCCCATATCCATCGGGACAAGGTTCACTCTATTCGGGGAAAGATAAAACAAAGAATTTGCTGAGGGAGATCTGAACACTATATAACCACAGGTGATAAACTCCATAAACTTCACTCTAGAAAAAAGCTTTATCCTCTTCCCAAAGGCCTCAAATACTCCACATGTTACTAAATAACGTATACGTCTAATTCAGGTTTCTTTACTAAAGACATCTTACTCTTTGGCTCTATTATTTCGGATATGAAATGTTAAACAAGAGTTCACGTTAATATTGTAGTAAGGTTAAAATAAAGATCTTCACTTTCAAAGCACAAAATTCCTTATGTAGGGTACTCTCTTCAATATCTCTGGTATAACTATCCGGTACTAGATGCTTATATTACGAACATGTTATCAATCAAATATAAGGAGGTTTGAATTTCAGAGGATTAACTCTATAAGTTTTTGAATTGTTCGTTTATCATGATAACCAAAGAATACAGAAGATAGAAATGGACGACTTGACCATGCATGGCTTAGGTTTTTTCTTATCTGGAGGACCATGGGATAAGAAAAAATAAAAATAAAGATAATAAAGATTAGGAATTAATTAGTAAATAAGACTTTGGTTGGAAGATTAAATCAATATCATATTATATATTAAAGTTAGTAATGTAAAATTAAAGTTACAACTGTTCATGCCAGTAGGCAATGTAACCCTGGAAGTCCCATTGCTTTGTAAATTAAATTACTTTTGTTACATTCTTCAAAACATTTATGCTTTTCAGAAACATTATACAAGTCTGAAATGTTCAAAATATTTCTGGATGACAGAAAAAAAGATTAAAATCAAAATATAATAACAGTAACTTGGTAAATGAATATTGGTTTTGAGATAAAATATACATCCTGATAATTCTAAAAAGCTTTTTATATATTTTTTGTCACTAGCATAAATGATTGCAAGCAACTGAAATAATGTTTATGTTTTGTAAAAGTTTCATCAGTTTCCGTCATGATGAACTATAAGCTGCCAACACAGGAGCCCGTTTACAGCACAAGGCTGGATAATCTAATAAGCTAGCAAACAAGCCAGGCTAGAACAAAATTAATTCATAAAGGTTATTTGTCGTGTGGATGAACTTTCGAAGAGGGTGAGTGACAAGTTGAATCTTATAATGATCTACTTGAGAGATTCTGAGTTTTCTTTGTAATTATATGATTTTAAGGGGACCGTCCGCGGTGGTATTTTGGCATACCAACTTGAAAAATTCAAAAATCGTTTTATTGTCTCTCTGTATAGAGAAACATATCGTACATGCTCTCCAGAAGTTTCAACCCATTATTTTTACAAATAACGAAGATATAGAGGTTTTTAAATGATGACATCATCCATACTGTGTCGTCTGCATGACTTAGTTTGACAAAATCGTCTTTGTGTGTAATTTTGCATATATATAGCGATTTTTCACTTATATTTCGATCTATCGTACGTCTGGCAGAAATGGAAGGCATTTGTAGAGTGTAGATGAACGAAGTCTACTACAATAACAGAAGCCAAAGTTACCAAAGATGTATAGAAGTTATAATGTATGCCTATGTTTACTTGAAGTTCGTATGTACATTGTGTTTCCACAACGCCTCCGGGAACATTATAGCAAGGCCAATGATACCTAAGGTTGTAGAAAGAACAAATAGTCAATAATTTTTCCAAACAATGAAAATAGCGGTCTTTAATTGATGACGTCATCCTTATGGCGTCGTCTGCCTGACTGAGTTAGACAGGTGCGCAGTTTCTCTCTCTCTCTCTCTCTCTCTCTCTCTCTCTCTCTCTCTCTCTCTCTCTCTCTCTCTCTCTCTCTCTCGAATTATTTACCACTGCCATTTATACAAATACTTTTATTCTCTCTCTCTCTCTCTCTCTCTCTCTCTCTCTCTCTCTCTCTCTCTCTCTCTCTCTCTCTCTCTCTCTCTCGAATTATTTAAAACTCCCATTTATACAAATACTATAATAACAATGTTCAACTCTCTCTCTCTCTCTCTCTCTCTCTCTCTCTCTCTCTCTCTCTCTCTCTCTCTCTCTCTCTCTCTCTCTCATGTTTCGAAATCTCGTACCTCTGGCAGAAATGAAAGGCATTGGTAGAGGGTAGGTGAATGAAAACTACCTGCTACGAAAAAATCACAAAGTTTCCAAAGACATATAGAAATTATAATGCATGTGTTTATTTACTTGAAGTTCGTATGTTGATTTTGCTTTCACAACGTCCTCTGGAATTTTATAGCAATGCCAATGTTACATAAGGTGATAGAAAGAACAAAAAGTAAGTGGAGAACAAGAAAAAAGAACCAAGAAAGAGGGAAACATGGATAAGAGTACAAAGCTGAAACCTGCTAACTAAAACACTGGCAACAATTAGAGATCGCTGGCAACTCATAACATAGGAATAGTAAACTGAGGGTTCAAATACCTCCTTTAGGGTGCATTTATGTAGGAATGAACAATAAAAGTTATCATAATAATATTATCTTGATTTCTTTTAGAAAAGAAGCGAAAGCTTGCTGCAAATCTTTGGGAGCTCATAACTCAAAAACATACTTATTCCCACTTAGGTACATTTTTCTCACTTATTTGTTGTTCGATATTAGAGAAAAAGATATCGTTGAAAAGAAGAATAAAAATTCCACAATTCTGTCAGACAAAATTTTGATTTTCGTTTTACATTTTTTTTCACGATTATTTTCCGTCTAGACGAGGAAAAAAAATAAAAATTTATTAAAAAAAACAGAAAGGAAAATCAAAATTCTGTCTGACAGAATTGTTCGGTTGTTAGAGTAGTTTTTGTGGTATAAGTTTCAATACAATTGGTATTATAGTAGTGGGGAAAAATGTACCTAAATATTTTTTTCAAATCATGATTTTTGCTCACAAATCCAAAAGTTTTTGATCAAATGACTTGAAATTTTTATATGATGAAGGTATTATATGTGTCTAAAACATATATAGAAATTGTGTAATTTGGATCATTAGGAAAAAAAATGGCGGACATGCGGACGGTCCCCTTAACTTTACCGCCTGGCAACAGCTCATGTCAACGTCGGTCGTCCCCTTACCATATTGTGAACAAACCCGCCCAATATGGCATGACAAAACCTTGTAACCTTAGCTGGACATTAAAACGCAACAAGGGGGGTAGGTAAAAAAATATTATAAGGCTATGTAATCTAGAAAGGAGAAATATCACATATATCCCCCAAAAAAACCTTAACAGATTATGGGACAGACCAGCAACAGTGAAATAAGTCTTGTAAAAGATGGGAAATTTTTAGAAGAACAACATTGTTACTGCATTGATGAGTTCGAGAGTACTATGATGCAGCAAGGTACACAAAATATTTTTAATAGGGTAACTTACTTATCCGAGGCCTTACCTTTCATTCGCCGGCTCAACCACCTCTTTCCACTTGGTGCAATCCTTTCCAACCGGGTGCTCACTCCCTTATCCTTTAGTATCACCATTATCTCAACTGACATCAGTTACTCACTGTGCTCCTCTCGTATAACTAAGCTCTCCCCCAAATATCCTACTCATACACTTCTCCATATATGTGTAATGTTTCTATTTTAGCTTTGCTCTGCTTATGTGCACTGTACTCCTTCCTCTATTAATCCTTTCGCTATACCGCCTCCCCTCCTGTCTCTGCGCAGGTACAATGGTTCCTTTCTCTGTTAATTGTCCCCAACCAAGTGTAACTTATTAGTTCAAAATCACAGTCCCCCATGATTGAATTCAATAACTTTTTCCCACTTGTCACCACCACACGAACACTGTCGATACACTTTTGTACGCAAGGCCACACATGCAGACCTTGGGGGTTCCTCATGGAGATAATTTTCCAATAACTGCTGAACTTCATTTACTACTGTTTTATGAACATCATATTGTGTTGTTAGTCGGAGTTGATCCAGAAACCAATCCCAATCATCATCTTCATGATCATTATTCCCGTTAGGTACTACAAATGCAAAAATCCTCTTTTGGTGCTCCACGTTCAAATAAAATATTTTCTACCTGCTCTATCACATACTCAAGCTGCGCCATATAGTAAACTATGAAGGATCCAAATCTATTACTGTCAGGTAGTGATGCCCACGATAGTGCGTTATATCCATCCTTACCAGCTGCTATACTTAACGTATACCCAAGCTTTCGTTACTTTTACTTCAATAGACTTACACACTTCGCAACCTTTTACCACTTCATGAACTGTCGACGGATAACTGTAGCATCTTGTCTCAGTGTAAAGTACAGAGTTCACCGCAACCCCATGTGTCTTATCTCATGGTACACACATCTTACCAAATTGTACCCTGTATATCCCACAGCAGCACATAGCAATGGCATTGCATCTGGCTTTCTCAATCATCTCTCTGGTAAGTGATTCAATGAGTCAGCCTTGGTCTTATGAGAAGGGACCAGTGATATGGATAATCGTAAATTGTCCTCCTCCACTAAACATGTCTCTATTGGAACCTTTGCCGAATTAATATCTCATTAGCTGGCTTTGATTTTAATCGACTCTCTCCTGTCAATCCCTCTGTTATCCTCTGATGCACAGTTGCAGAGTCCGTCTTTTTCCACTTCCTTCACTTCCCTTGCTAGCTAAAATTTCATTCCTTTTGTTAACGCATTCAACTCTGCCATGTCAATATGCCCAACATCATCCTTTCTCAGCCAGCACTCATTCTCTATCACATATCCACTGATCTATACCACAGCGCCCAAGGTCAACGAACTCGCATCAACATAGAGTGTCGCAGACCTTTTACCAAAATCCTATCTACTTCTTGCAGGATCACTTGTGCTCAGAGCCGCTATTGTATCATGCAGGTACTTTACCACAGTGCTATCGGTCACTATATCATCCCATTTTCCCCATCTCATGACTTGCTTTGCTCCTGATGAATGCCGCACATACTCGCAGCCATCCACACACAGGGTAATGACTAACTAGTTTCCCACAAACAGAAAAGATATTGCGACATGTCACTTGGTCAGGTACATTTGGCACATTGCCATTCCTAAGCCACTTCAACTTACCATTTTCCCCCCATACCTGCAGTGCAAATGCTCGTATGCATTCCTGCATGTTTTCAATTGGCTTAGATGACAACCCATATTTCTCCAAATTAATAATTACATATTTTACTACTACCGTATCATCACAAACTAGTAGGCTACATCATCTACATATGCGGACGTAGCACTATCACGTTCTACTGTGTTCTGCTCCAACACTTTATTAATCCTCTCTTTCATCACCAGTGGGGCAAACTTTCAGCCAAATCCAAACTTTGTAATGCAATACCACTTACCCCCAAGTAATAACTGGTTGCTATGGCCATAATCTCTCCTCCATTCGTATTTTAAAAATAAACCTTGGCCAGATCAATCAATGTTACATTGAGAGCCCTCTTTCACCATTCACTTACCTTGTCTGTGCATATATCCTCATCTCCTGTATGGGCATCAATGTAAGTACTGACCTCACAAAAGTCCATCACCGGCCTCACCTTATCCTAACTGGGCTGGATAACTGCCATCGCCTTTAGAAGGGCTATTCTTACCCTTATCATACGGCTGCAGCCAGCCCGCTGTATCACCTCCTGACACTCTTCCTCCTATCTCTTTTGTATTCTTCAGCTCTTAATCGTCTGTCCATTTCCAGGCTATCATCCAACATCTAGCCAAAGTATCAAACACTGCGTTGAAGTCTTGCACATCCACTAGTAGCCCATCACTGCTATATGTACTTAAACACAGGCACACCACGGCTGCCTTTATTCCTGGCTTTACTCCAAGTATCACTGTTTCGTCATTCATAACCATCACTCCTTTCATTATCTTTATTGCATCCATACCCAGGAAACACTCAAACCTAAAACCTTCGTAGTTGATACGTTGGAATGTTCTTACAACCCACACCCACCTTGTCTGTCCCTATATATATATATATATATATATATATATATATATATATATATATATATATATATATATATATATATATATATATATATATATATATATATATATATATATATATATATATATATATATATATATATATATATATATATATATACAGTATATAAATATAAATATATATATATATATATATATATATATATATATATATATATATATATATATATATATATATATATATATATATATATATATATATATATATATATATATATATATATATATATATATATATATATATATATATACATATATATATACATATATATATATATATATATATATATATATATATATATATATACATATGTATATATATATATAAATATATATATATATATGTTTGTGTGTGTGCTATAATGTTACTATGTGCCTTGTCCCATAGCCTAGACCCCACTTCCGAGATCAGAACCCATAGAACCTCAGGACACTCGCCTCCCTAGGTTACCACAGGTCACAACCGCTAGTCAAAAGCCCCATCCTAGGTCACAAACTAGAAGTAAATCCCAAATGAATCATTAAAATAAGATATAGTAAATCACAAGTAAATCCTCACAATAAGATAAAGTAAATCACAAAAAACTCAATACGATATGATAAAATGAATGATAAATAAATTCTTACATTATGAAAAAGTGAATCACAAATAATTCCTTTGCTTATGATCGACACCGTCTTTTTTATTCCTGCCAATCTTTACAGAAGATTTGCAGTAGAAAATGTGCTGGCCTTCCCTAAAAATTATTTCAGAATTGGACCTTTTAGGCATTATTTCGCTGTTATATTTCCATATCACATGAGTAACATTAGCTTTACACTAAATGCAGAGCATTTCCACCATAATCAACTGCTGTCATAAACGAAATTACACTAAATTTTGAAACACATTCATGTACCACACTTAAGTTTCCTCTTGGAGACATCTTTACGTGATGGTGATTAAGTTGAAACTGAAGAGGAACGTGATCATAAAATGGCTGTTGTAGGAAAACATTAGGGAACTTAGGAAGAAGTACTTGTAAGCTGTTAATTGGTTTAAAGAAAGAGCACCAGACAAATACGCCATTGTGTATGCACAGAAAGCGCCACAAACCATGAGAAAAACACATATGCAATATGTCCCCTTCAGTCTCTCAGATGTAAACAATAGACTTAGATTGGAAAACATTATTCACATTTTAACCCTGGATAGGTACGCTCCTCGGACACCCCTTTAAGGGTATACTCGGACGCGAACGACCCCGACGCCAAAAAAAATTCTTGAAAAATCATTTTTTGCAGTAACCTCTTTTTTTCTTTTGCCAAAAAAAACTTCAATGAATGCTTAAAACAACTGTAAAGATAAATACTACTCATCTGCAGAAAAACTATTTATTATAAATATTTTAAAAAATTAAGTAGAAAAAAAAAGACCCGACATAAAAATTCATAAAAAAAAGTTTATACATATATACACAAATCCTTTTAGGAATTGATTCTTGAATGTTTAGGACACATCTTGATGTATTTTGGATGAAGTCAGACTCATGGAGGTGAAGATCTGAAATGAGAAAAAAAGGGTAACTTTTTTTGGCCAAAAAAATTTGTCCAAATTTCATGAATTTTTTTGGGTACCCAAATGAAGTAGGAAGTGGCTAATTTTTTTAGGGAATAAACATATGTTATCCTAAAATAGAAATATGTAAAAAAATCTTCATTATTTTGTAAATTACATTTATATCAGGGGCCATATCTAAATGTAATTTTTTGAGTACTTAGAAATTTCGTAAAAAAATACATATATTTAATATATAATATGATATTTATGCAGGTAAAAATATACCAAAATATCACAAATTCTATAGGGAACAAGAATATATATAGATAGGGCAACTTACGCTTCGGATATGTCCAAAAAATGGCCGCCAACCACACTGACTCAGACTCCCTAATCTGCCACTTGAAATGTAGGAAGGGTATGTCAATTTCAAGGTGTTATTTACTAATCTAATTATTATTGGATATGCATAAAAATTGTATGGTGGGCTGCTGGATAATTGTCGATTATTTTACTTTAAAATTAAAATTCTGACCCAAAAAAAATTTTTTGAAGGGAAATAAAATCGAAAAAAAAAACAAAAATGTGAAACAATATAAAATTTTAGCTAAAAAAAATTGATGATATTCAATCAAAAAAGAAGTAAACAAAATTTTCCGACAAATAAACATCTAAATGAATCATTACTCTGTGATAGTTCCTTAGTACGTAGTAATTTTGAAAGAAATGGGAAAAAACGAAAAAATGGCAATCACCAGAAAATCGAACACATACCTATATATACGCCATATCTGGCTAAAAAAAAGATAGGCATGGGTAGCCAGATCATCTAGAAACACTTTCCAACACTAAAAATATAAGTTTTGCGACACTACTTGCCAATTCCTTACGGTAACATGACTAAGCAATAAAATGCAAAACAAATAAAAAGGGGCACTCGCGGAAAAATGGCTAACATTCTGATATACGGCATTTCAGAAAAAAAAAATTCAGCCACGTGCTAGGAAAACCATCAAGGCACATTTTCCGACAAATAAACATCTAAATGAATCATTACTCTGTGATAGTTCCTTAGTACGTAGTAATTTTGAAAGAAATGGGAAAAAATGGAAAAATGGCAATCACAGGAAATTCGAACACATACCTATATATACGCCATATCTGGCTAAAAAAAAAGATAGGCATGGGTAGCCAGATCATCTAGAAACACTTTCCAACACTATAAAATTATAAGTTTTGCGACACTACTTGCCAATTCCTTACGGTAACATGACTAAGCAAAAAAAATGCAAAACAAATAAAAAGGGGCACTTGCGGAAAAATGCCCAACATTCTAATATACGGCATATCAGATAAAAAAAAAGACATGCACGTGTTAGCCCAACCATCAAGGCACACTTTCTAACACATAAACATGAAAAAAAAATCAATAATATACGGCAATTCCTTACTACGTAGTAAATTTTTACAAATATTGAAAAAAAACAGAAATTGGCAACCGCAGTTAAATACCCAATATACCAATAACTACGTCGTATCTGACAAAAAAAAAGTCACGCATGGGTAGCCAGATCATCTAGACACACTTTCCAACACTAAAAAAGCAAAAGTTTTACGACACTATTTGGCAATATCTTACGGAAAAATGACTTGGCAAAAAAATGAAAAAAAATGAAAAAGGGGCACTCGCGGTAAAATGCCCAACATTCTAATATACGGCATCTCAGATAAAAAAAAAGACATGCACGTGTTAGCCCAACCATCAAGGCACACTTTCTAACACATAAACATGAAAAAAAAATGAATAATATACGGCAATTCCTTACTACGTAAAATTTTTTACAAATATTGAAAAAAAACAGAAATTGGCAACCGCAGTTAAATACCCAATATACCAATAACTACGTCGTATATGACAAAAACAAAGTCACGCATGGGTAGCCAGATCATCTAGACACACTTTCCAACACTAAACAAGCAAAAGTTTTACGACACTATTTGGCAATATCTTACGGAAAAATGACTTGGCAAAAAAATGAAAAAAAATGTAAAAGGGGCACTCGCGGTAAAATGGTCCTCGTGGTGATGAACGACATTTTAACTAAAAAAAAAATTATGCACATGGTAGCCAAACAATCCACCAAGACTTTCCACAACTGATAACCTATAGAAGTTGCACCATTCTACGATAATTTCATAATACGTAATAACTTTGATAATTATGCAAATTACCTTAGAAGGGTAAACTCGGTCGCGCTCGACCCCGACGCGTCTCAGAAATCGGGGAAGGAGTACAGCTACAGCAATGCACATCTGGACACTACTAGAGCGTGTAGGGGAGACACCTCCTGCAGGTCGATCACCCACAAATTCAGTCACGGGGGTGAGTCAGGTGAGAAAAACCTCTTTTTTTTTTACGCTCGGGGTCGCGTACGACCCACCGTACCTATCCAGGGTTAATAGACCGTTACGTAAATTATGCCCCAGCCCCTATTCAGCATATAGAGAAAAATATAAAACTAGCCAGCACTCGTCCATATCTTATAGAGAATTCCAGTTTCACTAGAAATTAAAGTATCCTATATTTACCTTGAGTTAAAAATATGTGCAATAACCAATCAAGTTATCAGAACCAGACGTCCAAAATATCTATGAGAATTGCTACACATCGTACACCCAACAAATCACGTTGACACGAGAATAGTTACAGATGGTTTCATGTATTGGAACTTAGATATATGACTAGTGTGGGCTCTAGACTTTATTATAACGTTAGGTAATACAGACAACTCTTCCTAGATGCGGAGCCAGGCGACATGTCTCTTATTTCATCTATAACACTTAGACTAGCTTCTGTGTTGATTGGAAAACTTTGAAGTGCTGGAAGAGGCACAAATTATTGCATAATCTAAATTTGTTCAAAGGTATGGTCTAGGTTAGTAAGGCTGTATATCAGAAATCATTTATACATATTAAATATTTTTCTTATAAATTTCTATAAATTTAAGTAAACATTTATTGGATATTTACATATAAAGTACAATTTTGCCGGTCCTTGAAATATTAGATATCCATTTTAGAAGGAGCACCAAGAAATATGTAAGCAATGTTTGTGTAATTTTCTCAAAGCTATATTTGGACGGTTAATGGTATCTCATTTACTCTTCCTATATATGGATCAATCTAGTAGACAAGTGTTCAAGTTATAAATCCATAACAGGTTTTCTATAATTCAGTCCAGTGACCTAACTTTAACAAAACACTGAATAGTGGCATGATTACATTCGCATAGATCCAAATTGTACAGATTAGACTCGGTTCACACCAACGAAGTATGAGGTCTATTGTTAGGATGGACGCCCACATTGTAACAATATGTGAATGTTGTGGTCAGGATTTTGTATGTAATCAGTGTATGAATATTGTTGGTACGCTGTCTAAGTTTGTAAATGATATCTGTTGTTTATGTTTGGTAAGTCACGTGACCAGACAGTCTTCCGCCTTCTCCCCGCTCTCCACATGTTAGCTCGGCAATGCTGTATAGCTTGCTGTATAACTTGTATAGTAAACTAAGGTTAATTACCCTCAGCTTATCAATCAGAACCCATAACATGGTGTCAGGAGTGGTTCTTATCTACATATAAGCTAGATTAAAGAAGAAATGAGGGTAAGTGACAACTTACAAGTTACGGACCAGTTTGTTGATTTCCTAGGCTACGCCTTTTGCCGACGTGCATAATTTTTCCCAGTGGGATAAGTTTTTTTTTCTCATCATAATTAAGGTAGTTTTGTACCATAAAGATGAATGTACAGCTAACTCCACCGAGTCCTATGGACTTTAGTGCATGTACTAATGTAGCCCTCAAATGGAAGAAATTCAAAGAATCTTTTATTAACTATGAAATTGCCATAGGCTTAGACAATGAAGCTGACAGACGAAGGGTAGCAACATTCTTGCATGTTATAGGAGAATTAAGGGTTGAGAAATATAATACACTGTCTTGGGATGCAGATGGAGATAAATATAAGATAGATATAGTATTAAGGAAATTTGATGCAGAATGCAGTCCCAGATCAAATATAATCATGGAAAGATACAAATTTCTCAAGTGGAAACAAGAATCTAATGAAAGTTGTGACCTATTCATAACTCAGTTAAGAATTCTATGCAAAACTTGCAATTATGATAATGAAGAAGAAATGATCAGGGATCAATTCATCCTCAATTTACATGATGATAAGGCTAGGGAGAAATTACTGGATCATGTGCAGATGGATACGAAGCCAATGACCTTGGAAAGGGCTGTGAATTTTGTAAAAAATTATGAAATGCGAATTCAGCAAAAGCAGCAGATGGCTAGTAGCAATACTGAAGAAGAGGAAGTTAATGTCGTGTGGAAGAAGAAAAATAAGTACACAAATCCTCAAATTAAGCCTAAGTACAATAGTGCCAAGGAAATAAAAGATTGCAGGTTTTGTGGCAGGACTCATAAAATTAGGATGTGCCCAGCATATGGTCAAGTGTGTGCTAAATGTAAGAAAAAGAATCATTATGCTAAACAGTGTAATACTAATTGGAACTCTGAAAAAGTGAAAACTTGTGAAGAGAATGAGGACAGTGATAGTGACCTTCAGCAAATTAGCACAATAAATGAATCGATAGGAAACATTTCTATGTCTCACGAGAGAAAGCAGTATGTAACCATGACTGTAAATCACCAAGAAATAAATTTTCAGATTGATTCCGGTGCTACGTGCATTGTTTTGAGTGTTAGAGAATTGAAGCGTTTGATTAGCAATGATAAGTTAGATATTGGTGATAGCATCAAACTGAAAGTGTTTAATAATAAAACAATCAAGACTATTGGAATTAAAACTCTAATGTATGAAAGGAAAGGAAAGCAGTATAAACTTAATTTCTATGTGGTGAAGGAAAATGTTTCTTCTGTAATAGGTTATGAGGATGGACAGAGACTGAAGTTGATCAAACTTCTTTTGAATGATAACCCAAGTGCTAAGCAAGAAATAAATGAGGTTTCTCCGAAAGTGTTATATAAAAACAAGATTATTTCTGATTTTCCTGATTTATTCGAAGGATTGGGGGAATTAGGACCTCCATGTAAGATAAATATTGATGATACAGTGTCACCAGTAATCCATGCTCCAAGAAAAGTTTCTTTTGCCCTTAAGAGAAAATTGAAGCAGCAGTTAAGTAGTATGGAAGGTACCATTATTGAAAAGGTCTCGGAACCTACAAATTGGGTTTCTAGCATGGTTTTAGTAACAAAACCTAATTCAGATTCAAGGATTTGTTTAGATCCTACAGATCTGAACAAAGCTACCAGGAGACCCCATTATCCACTTCCAACAATTGAGGAAATTTTACCAAGATTGGGTAAAGCTAAAATATTTTCAGTACTTGATGCAAAGAACAGATTTTGGCAAGTGCAACTTGACAAAGAGTCAAGTTATTTGACTACATTTAATATGCCTTTTGGTAGGTATAGATGGAAGAGAAGGCCTTTTGATATATCATTGGCACCAGAAGAGTACCAGAGACAAATGCATGATGCCTTACATAGTTTAGATGGCATAGAAGTAATAGCAGACGATATCCTAGTTTATGGCAAAGGAAATACTGATCAGGAAGCTTTGGAAAACCATGATAAGAACCTATTAGTGTTACTACAAAGATGCCGAAAAGAAAACATCAAGTTAAATCAAGAGAAGATGAAACTATATGTGACTGAAGTTAAGTACATTGGACATTTGCTAACAAAGGATGGTGTTTGTCCAGATCCAAAAAAAAATTGAAGCTATTAATTGTCTAAAAGTGCCAAGTGATGTTAAATCATTGAAAAGATTTCTAGGGATGGTTAATTATCTTTCAAAGTTTTTACCAAGGTTGTCAGAAGTAAGTCAACCATTAAGAAATCTGGAAAAGAAAAATGTTGAATGGCAGTGGAACTCTTCTCATGATGAAGCATTCTCCAAGATTAAGAAACTAATTGTTGAAGCTCCTTGCTTAAAATATTTTGACAGTAATTGTAATGTGTCTTTGTAGTGTGATGCTTCAATATCAGGATTAGGTGCTGTCCTAATGCAAAACGGTCACCCAGTGGCTTATGCTTCTAAATCGTTAACTGAAACAGAAGAGCGATATGCTCAAATAGAAAAAGAGATGTTAGCCATTGTTTTTGCAGCGTTATGTTTTGATCAATATCTTTATGGCAAAGATGTTATTGTAGAAACTGATCACAAACCTTTGGAAAGTATTTTTAAGGAACCATTAATGAAATGTCCCAAGAGGCTACAAAGTATGTTATTGCAATTGCAGAAGTTTAATTTGAGTGTTAAGTATAAACCAGGTAGTAAAATGTATATAGCAGATACATTGAGTAGAGATTTCTTGTCGAATACATTTTCAGGTGCTGATAAATCTGATGTAATTGCATTATTTGAAGAGGTTGGTAATGTAAATATGACAGAACATGTTGCTGTGACAAATGAAAGACTTGAGGATATCAGACAAAAGACCATAAGTGATATTGCATTACAAACATTAAAAGAAACAATTCTAAAAGGCTGGCCCACTCATTGTATAGATGTTCCTGAAATCATAAGATTTTTTTTTAAATTTATGGATGAACTTACTATTGATAATGATATAATATTTAGAGGTAATTGCATTGTAGTCCCATCATGTTTAAGGTCTTACATGCTGAAACAAATTCATTATGCTCACAATGGGATTGAAGCTACTGTTAGATATGGTAGAGATATATTGTTCTGGCCTGGCATGAGTGCAGATATAAAGAATTATGTTTCTTCTTGTGTGGTGTGTAATAAGTATGGTAGTAAACAAACCAAGGAATCCTTAAAATCACATGATTTTCCTTCTAGGCCTTGGTCTAAAATTGGAATGGATATTTTTAGTGTTGGCAATTGTAACTATTTGATTTTGGTAGATTATTATTCATCATATTTTGAGATAAATTCATTGGAAAATATGCTAGCGTCAAATGTTGTAAGCAAGTTAAAGAGTCATTTTTTCACGCTATGGTATACCAGACATTGTAGTAAGTGACTGTGGCTCACAATTTACATCAAGTGAATTTTAAACTTTTGTAAAGAAATGGTCATTTAAACATGTAAAATCATCCCCTTACCACCACCAGTCAAATGGCAGAGCTGAAAATGCAGTAAAAATAATGAAACAGTTGTTCACAAAATCAAAGGAGGATGGCCATGATCCTTTATTAGCACTTCTTGAATGAAGAAACACTCCAACTGAGGGATTTAACTCTTCACCTGCTCAAAGATTTTTTGGTAGAAGAACTAATAGTCAATTACCTATAACAGAAAATATACTTAAACCCAAGATTGTTGATGGGGTACCTGAAGTTCAAACTAAAAAATTGGTTAGGCAAGCTAAATATTATAACAGATCATGTAAGAATTTAGTCTCATTAAAACCAGGTGATGTCATCCGTGTACAACCAGTTCCAGGAAAAAAGGAATGGAAGAAAGGTAAGGTAATAAAAGAGGTTGCAAAAAGGAAATACAAAATAGAAGTAGAAGGCAAAGTATATTTTAGGAATCGTAAATTTTTGAGAAAGACATCAGAGACAGTAACTGATAATTATATCGATTCTGATATTGAACTTGAAACTGACGTAAATACGAATGATGTTGGAAATAAATCTTTAATAATTCCTGAAGCTGATAACTTAGAATCACAAAGAACCAGAAGTGGTCGTGTTGTAAGGAAACCTCAATATCTTGAGGATTATTTGTAATAAATTTAAAGAGCCAATTAGGTATGTAGGATTAAATGTATGTTGAAGGGACCATTTATGTAGAAGAAAAGTTCTTCCAAGATTTTGTTGAGAAAATGTAAAAGAAGGGAGAGGTAACAATATGTGAATGTTGTGGTCAGAAATTCGTATGTAATCAGTGTATGAATATTGTTGGTACACTGTCTAAGTTTGTAAATGATATCTGTTGTTTATGTTTGGGTAAGTCACGTGACCACAGGGTCTTCCGCATTCTCCCCCGCTCTACACATGTTGGCTCGGCAATGCTGTATAACTTGCTGTAAAACTTGTATAATAAACTAGGGTTAATTACCCTCAGCTTATCAATCAGAACCCATAACAAATAGTTTCTTGCTAAAGATATTGCTTAAAGTTAGTGTTGAGAGTAATCATTTCTGTACAATAGGAAGTTTGCAGATAGGAAGGTCACCTTTATATCTTTACACATTACCTCATTTTATTATGGAGATTGTGTGCTGATCAAAAGCAAAGCTCTAATGGTACTCACCTGAAGATTGTGATCAAAGAGATGATCGAGTGAGTTCTTTTCAGTTCTGACCAATCAAGAGGATCTAATCCCCCAAGTAGATTCCAGATGATTTGCTGGGATGAAGATGTCCTCGTCCTGCTTCTCAAGGAGACTAGACTATTCTACTTTGATTATGTGAATCTGCAATTAAATGAAGTTGATATCAAAAACTTCTCATAAAGTATATAAAATAGCAATTGAAAGAACGGATCATCAAAACGGATCATATCTTTCAGTTTCCACATTACATTTATGATAGAACAATGTTCATAAGGAAATATCTCATATTTATTTCAATAATCTTAATAAATTTACATTTAAAAGGACAATCCGGAATCAAATGGCACCTTCATTTGAAAGGACAATCCGGAATCAAATGGCTCCTTCATTCTAAAGGACAATCCGGAATCAAATGGCTCCTTCATTCCAAAGGACAATCCGGAATCAAATGGCTCCTTCATTCCAAAGGACAATCCGGAATCAAATGGCTCCTTCATTCCAAGTCTTATCATTCATGAATTTGTTGCAAGAAAAGAAAAGGAGAAATATTACTTGTGCATTAACTAAATCGTCCAGCAATAAATCTTAAGGAAAATAAAGAAGTTGAAGACGGCAGGCTCTGTGCAAAGAAGTGGAAGATGACTCTAGAGAAGGACAAAGTGAAGGAATGGCTGTGTCTGGTACTCACCGACATCGATCCGGGATGAGAAGTGAAGGAATTAACACTTTCAGAGATGACCTGTTTTTCCCTGAGGTCAGACTCTATTTCCAGAATGCAGATAATGTCTGTTGTTTAGGTACATTGCCTGGCCCATCCGGCTATACACAGGCTTTTGCAGTTTTGCAACCCATAGCAAAAATGTCTCAAAAAGGCCTCAGAAAACTCTCTATTCGGACTCCTAAACAGAAAACAAGAAAATATGTCGTATAAGAATGGCCTCTGACCAGAGGGTTGATGCAAGTTCCATTTGAAGAAATGGTAAAATTTCCAAGAAGAAGTTAAACAAATAATTTTCTTGAAAATTTGCAATAACCATAGAATTATTCTTTTGTGAAAAAAAAAATATGTTTAATTCATCTTGCCTAATGCCTGAAGACAAATTATGTAAGTGATACCCATATAATGAAACTATTTGAAGGGGGTATCTTTACAGTTATTTTCTAAAGACAGGAGCTGAAAGTTTGGAAACCCTTATACGTCTAATGTAGTAAATTATCAAAGAAATATTTATTTTTCATAAAAAATCGTACGCTTAACAATGATAGATTCAATAAGAAATGACTATATAGAAAACTTTTGCAAAAATTACCGAAAGGAAAGTAATTTCACTCTGCATTTAATTCGTTAGGAACAGGATTTTTTTTCTACAATTCATTGAGAGTAGCAACTCCAAAGTTTTTTCCTTAAAATCTCACCTCATCTTTTTGTCTCTTCTGCAAAGTCCGTCTCAGTTCTGTGTTCCTTCTCCTCTCAGCAGAAGTTGACTGAATGGGTCTGACTGAAGCTGTTCTAAAATTTCAGCTTCTCCTGACTCCAACAGATGACAGTGGTCAATATCCCTGTGCACCAGTCAGTCAGTCAGTCAGTCAGTCAGTCATTCAGTTAGTTAGTCAGTCAATGTTCAGTTCTACCAGTTCATCTGATCTGTAAAAGGTGTATAGCATCAACAAACGAGTGCATTACAAAGTTTAAGTACTATACAAAAGATAAAGTGTCTGCAATAAAAATCTTGTTGTGATATATCTTCACTCTGATCTTTTATCGCAAAACAGAATGGATCAATTAAATAAATATGAATTTGTAGTTGCAGAGCAGATCTATTCATTATCTTATAATATTAACTGCAAGATAGAAGTTGTACAAAAACACTTTACACTTTATATGTAAGTTCACCGAAAAATGATATAGTTGTGATTAATAGGATTTTGCATGGGCCAAATTGCCTGATAAAAGATGAGCAAAATAAAGGAGTTATAGAAAAGAGTGTCTATACAAAGAAGAAGAAGAAGAAGAAGAAGAGGAAGATGACTCTAGAGAAGGTCTAAGGTAAGGAATGACTGAGTCTGGTAATCACCTCCATCGATCCGAGATAAGCTTTGAAGAACTGCCTCGGTGCTGCTCTCTGATGTCATATTCTGGTTCCTGAATGCAGACATTGTCTGCAAATTCATCTAGAGAAACTCTCTACTCTCTCTCTCAGGTGGATTCAGTGTGCCCAACCTCCAAAATAAAAACCTGAGGTGAGTTGAGCTGCTATACAAAGAGTATGCCCGGGACTTCGTTCCACCAGGCCTGGTTTGGAGCTTCTCTTCTAGGCAAGGTGTTTCTCAGGTCTTTGCAAGGAAGGACTCTATAAGTTTAAATGACATCTCACCTAAGTGCTGTGCAAGCACCAATAAAGGAGAGGGAGGAATTTCCGAAGAAAAGCTCGTCCCTTAATCATTTCCCTGCAAACATACGATAAAGCAGACTTATCAAATACCCTTTGCCTTATGGTCAATGATAAATTAGTGATATGAATGCAATGCCTTGAAACCATTATAAGGAGGTAATTTTTACAATCCAGAATCAAATAGCTCCTTGATTCCAGGTCTTACCATTCTTGAATTTGTCGCATAAAGATAAAAGGAGAAATAATAATTGTTCATCAACCAAATCATCCAGCAATAAATCTTAAGAAAAATAAAGAAGTTTTAAGAGAGGAGGCTCTTTGCAAAGAAGTGGAAGATGACTCTAGAGAAGGACAAGGTTAAGGAATGGTTGTGTCTGCTATTCACCGACATCGATCCGAGACGAGAAGTGAAGGAATTAACACTTTGAGAGATGACCTGCTTTTCCCTGAGGTCACACTCTATTTCCAGAATGCAGATAATGTCTATTGTTCAAGTACATTGCCTGGCCCTTCCGGCCATGCACAGGCTCTTGTAGTTTTGCAGCCCATAGCAAAAATTCCATAGGAGAAAGCTTCTACTCCTCCCTATTTGAAGATATTGAAGCTCGACCAATATTTATCCTGAAAACATAATAAACATGAACGAAATATTGTGAAAAAAATATAACTTAAATACGTCTTGCTTGATGAGTGAAGACAAATCATTTAAGCAGAATCCATATAATGAAGTTATTTAAAATAGGTAATTTTCAGAGTTATTTTCTAAAAACAAAAGTTGAATGTTTGAGAACCCTGAGTTTATCTTCACTTTTAATTGTGATTTAGAAACAACAACGTAATTTAGGTCAAAACATATACAACACATCAAGTTGCAGTTATTTGTAGACATTTGGAAAACATGAGGACTGGAATCCTTGGTCATAATTACCTAATTGTTCCTCTCTGCATGTCTGTCTGTCTGTCTGTGCTGCAGAGGTGAGACATCTAATTTCTTTCTCCTTTGATTGTGATGATATAATAAAGACATTACGTTCTATTTCCAAGAAAAAACATAAGAGGAAAAATTAATATCAAATGAAATACAAACAAGTACAGTAGTATGAAAATATTCTAACAATGCTTTAATGTAATAGATTCTCGAAGAAATATTATTTATCATGAATAATAGTAATGATAAAAATAATGATGATGCAGAAAACTTTTGCAAAAATGACCCAAAGGAAAGTAACCTGACCTATTCCATTCAATTCCATAAGAAAAATAACTACGGATATTTTTCTTCCCCTCAATGCATTTATAGTAGAAACTCCAAAGTCTTTTCCTTAAAATCTGACCTCATCTTTTTGTCCCCCCTAGTTCTGTTGGTCCTTCTCCTCTCATCAAAAGTTGACTCAATGGGTCTGACTAACATATTAGTTTCTCTTGAGTCCAACAGATGACGATGAACAATATCCCTGTGCACCAGTCAGTCAGTCAGTCAGTCAGTCAGTCAATGTTCATTTCTACCAATTCATTCGATCTCTAAAAAGGAAATAGCATCAACATACAAGCGCATTACAAATTTTAAGTGCTATACTAAATGAATAAGACCGAGGTGAGGAGAGCTGCTACACACAGGGTATGTCGGGTTCCAACAGACCTCCTTTGGAGCTTCCCTTGTCGATCTGGGCCTCTGACAATCTAGCTCACCAAATGGCTGGTGAAAGCACCATTAGAGATGAGGGAGGAATTCCCAAAGAGAAGCTCGTCCGTCACTTAATCATTTCCTGCAAACCTACAATAAACTTACAAAAATAATGACTTTGGAAAACAGAATTGTGTCTCTTACATAACGGTTAAAGATAGATTAGTGAAATCAATGTAATGCCTCAAAACCATTATTATAAGTAGGAACCTTTTACAATTATTATCTAAAAATAATAGTAGATTGCCTGAAACACCAGAAGCAATGTTTACTTTTGATTTGTGAAAACTAACTCATTGAAGAAAGCAGAGAGAGAGAGAAAAAGGAAATGAAGCTACAGCTACTGATAATTAATTCGGTCTTTCTCTCCCTGGGTTGGTCTCTCTCAGCCTCTGTATTGCCATGAGAATAAGAGAGACACACCTCATTTAATCTACCTTTGCTAGTTTCACGCTGATATAGAAGATATCATTACCTTTTATAGAGTGAAAATTTATATTTCATTGTGTGAAAAAATGAAAATATTCGAAAATATGTCGAATTGTATAAATAGTTTTTTGAAATTTATATTCATCATGAATAATGAAATTTAATATTAACGTTACTCTTTTCATTCAATTCATTAGAAATAGTAACTTAAATATTACCCTTTCTATTTCTCTAGTTAGGAGCAGTAACTACAAATCTTAAATTTTCATTCCATTGATTAAAATAAGTAACTCCTTATCATAACCATTTGATACAATTCATTATGAACAATAACTCAAAATTCTTAACCTGAAAATCCTACCTCATATTATTCTCTTCTCCAATGTCAGCTTCAGTTCTGCCTTCCTTCATTTTCTGATAAGAATTTCACTTCATGGGTCTGACGGACGCTAGCCTAACATGTCAGCTTCTCTTAGGTCCAACAGATGACTAGGAACTGTATCTCTGCATCAGTCAGCCAGTGAGTCAGTCAGTCAGTCTTCTGTTCTATCAGTTCATCTGATCTGCAATAGGAAACAGCATCAATATATGAGGCCATTACAGAGTTCAAGCGTTTTACAAAAGATCAAATCTTTGCAATAAAAGGCTTAGTGTCATAATCCTTAACTTTGATTTTTAATTGCAAAACTAAATTGACTACCTATGATGATATGATTCCTTAACCCTGGATAGGTACGCTCCTCGGACACCCCTTTAAGGGTATACTCGGACGCGAACGACCCCGACGCCAAAAAAAATTCTTGAAAAATCAGTTTTTGCAGTAACCTCCTTTTTCTTTTGCCAAAAAAACTTCAATGAATGCTTAAAACAACTGTAAAGATAAATACTACTCATCTGCAGAAAAACTATTTATTATAAATATTTTAAAAAATTAAGTAGAAAAAAAAAGACCTGACATAAAAATTCATAAAAAAAAAAATTATACATATATACACAAATCCTTTTAGGAATTGATTCTTGAATGTTTAGGACACATCTTGATGTATTTTGGATGAAGTCAGACCCATGGAGGTGAAGATCTGAAATGAGAAAAAAAGGGTAACTTTTTTTGGCCAAAAATATTTGTCCAAATTTCATGAATTTTTTTGGGTACCCAAATGAAATAGGAAGTGGCTAATTTTTTTAGGGAATAAACATATGTTATCCTAAAATAGAAATATGTAAAAAAATCTTCATTATTTTGTAAATTACATTTATATCAGGGGCCATATCTAAAGGTAATTTTTTGAGTACTTATAAAATTTTGTTAAAAAAATACATATATTTAATATATAATATGATATTTATGCAGGTAAAAATATACCAAAATATCACAAATTCTATAGGGAACAAGAATATATATAGATAGGGCAGCTTACGCTTCGGATATGTCCACAAAATGGCCGCCAACCACACTGACTCAGACTCCCTAATCTGCCACTTGAAATGTAGGAAGGGTATGTCAATTTCAAGGTGTTATTTACTAATCTAATTATTATTGGATATGCATAAAAATTGTATGGTGGGTTGCTGGATAATTGTCGATTATTTTACGACTATAAAATTAAAATTCTGACCCAAAAAAACTTTTTTGAAGGGAAATAAAATTGAAAAAAAAATGTAAAACAACATTTTAGCTAAAAAAATTTGATGATATTCAATCAAAAAAAAAGTAAACAAAATTTTCCGACAAATAAACATCTAGAGGAATCATTACTCTGTGATAGTTCCTTAGTACGTAGTAATTTTGAAAGAATTGGGAAAAAACGAAAAAATGGCAATCACCGGAAAATCGAACACATACCTATATATACGCCATATCTGGCTAAAAAAAAGATAGGCATGGGTAGCCAGATCATCTAGAAACACTTTCCAACATTATAAAATTGTAAGTTTTGCGACACTACTTGCCAATTCCTTACGGTAACATGACTAAGCAAAAAAATGCAAAACAAATAAAAAGGGGCACTCGTGGAAAAATGGCCATTCTAATATACGGCATTTCAGAAAAAAAAATTTCAGCCACGTGCTAGGCAAACCATCAAGGCATATTTTCCGACAAATAAACATATAAATGAAATATTACTCTGTGATAGTTCCTTAGTACGTAGTAATTTTGAAAGAAATGGGAAAAAACGAAAAAATGGCAATCACAGAAAAATCGAACACATACTTATATATACGCCATATTTGGCTAAAAAAAAATAGGCATGGGTAGCCAGATCATCTAGAAACACTTTCCAACACTATAAAAATATAAGTTTTGCGACACTACTTGCCAATTCCTTACGGTAACATGACTAAGCAAAAAAATGCAAAACAAATAAAAAGGGGCACTCGCGGAAAATTGCCCAACATTCTAATATACGGCATCTCAGATAAAAAAAAAAGACATGCACGTGTTAGCCCAACCATCAAGGCACACTTTCTAACACATAAACATGAAAAAAAAATCAAAAATATACGGCAATTCCTTACTACGTAGTAAATTTTTACAAATATTGAAAAAAAACAGAAATTGGCAACCGCAGTTAAATATCCAATATACCAATAACTACGTCGTATCTGACAAAAACAAAATCACGCATGGGTAGCCAGATCATCTAGACACACTTTCCAACACTAAAAAAGCAAAAGTTTTACGACACTATTTCGCAATATCTTACGGAAAAATGACTTGGCAAAAAAATGAAAAAAAATGAAAAAGGGACACTCGCGGTAAAATGCCCGACATTCTAATATACGACATATCAGATAAAAAAAAAGACATGCACGTGTTAGCCCAACCATCAAGGCACACTTTCTAACACATAAACATGAAAAAAAAATGAATAATATACGGCAATTCCTTACTACGTTGTAATTTTTACAAATATTGAAAAAAAAACAGAAATTGGTAACCGCAGTTAAATACCCAATATACCAATAACTACGTCGTATCTGACAAAAACAAAGTCATGCATGGGTAGCCAGATCATCTAGACACACTTTCCAACACTAAACAAGCAAAAGTTTTACGACACTATTTGGCAATATCTTACGGAAAAATGACTTGGCAAAAAAATGAAAAAAAATGAAAAAGGGGCACTCGCGGTTAAATGGTCCTCGTGGTGATGAACGACATTTTAACTAAAAAAAAAAAACATGCACATGGTAGCCAAACAATCCACCAAGACTTTCCACAACTGATAACCTATACAAGTTGCACCATTCTACGACAATTTCATAATACGTAATAACTTTGATAATTATGCAAACTACCTTAGAAGGGTAAACTCGGACGCGAACGACCCCGACGCGTCTCAGAAATCGGGGAAGGAGTACAGCTACAGCAATGCACATATGGACACTACTAGAGCGTGTAGGGGAGACACCTCCTGCAGGTCGATCACCCACAAATTCAGTCACAGGGGTGAGTCACGTGAGAAAAACCTGTTTTTTTTTGACGCTCGGGGTCGCAAACGACCCATCGTATTTATCCAGGGTTAAAAGCAAAACTAGTCCATTTTAACATGTAAGTTCACAGATAAATTTATACTTTCTGATAAGTTTACTTTAATGTTCAAAATAATCAAATACAGAACAAGAGATTTCACAAAGAACTCACCTGTTTGAAAAGTTTTAAGATCCCTTTTTTTCATTTCTTTTTTGTTGCATGATATGAGTCCTTTGAAGGACTTAGGTAAGAATGATTTCTTCATTCACCTCCACAGAGAGAGAGAGAGAGAGAGAGAGAGAGAGAGAGAGAGAGAGAGAGAGAGAGAGACTTCTTTCTGAATAGCTTATGCTCTACAGACTTGAACTCTTTTGAACAGAATCCGTCCAGAGCTTTGAGGGAAGATTAAGGACATATCAGAAGACATTATCAATGTGGGCTAATATTGAAAAATGAAACGTTAAAGGTGATAAAAACAACATTTGTTCCATTCAGAG
Organism: Palaemon carinicauda; assembly: GCF_036898095.1. Classification (NCBI taxonomy): domain Eukaryota; kingdom Metazoa; phylum Arthropoda; class Malacostraca; order Decapoda; family Palaemonidae; genus Palaemon; species Palaemon carinicauda. The sequence continues at coordinate 29,180,823 of NC_090767.1, forward strand.
ATTTATTTATGATGATTTCCACTGTTACTTATTACCTACCATCGCCTCTACTATCACCAGCAAGACTTGATTGTCATGAATAGATGTTAGACAATTTTTAGAGTGAAGCTTAGTACATTCAAGTCTTGCAGCATTTTGCTAAGAATATGACATGATATAAGCCATACACTATTTGGTCACTTCAAAAAAGAAAATAGTTGCATTGAAATGATTAAACAGAAGCAAAGTTTTGAGAATAGATATAAGTGAATAGAACAAACAGGAGAATGATTATAACAATAAACATAATAAAAGTTTCCTAAAAATAGGTTTTTATGAAAAGACGTTGAACTATCCCTAACATTTATTATTATCAAGTAGATGTCTGAGACATGATTAAACAAATATATCAAACACACACACACAGACACACACATACATATATATATTTTTAATCTAATCATTATAAACATAACAATAAAAGTTGACAATTAAATACAGTTCCCGAAAACAAAAGGTTTTCATGAAGAAATATAAAAAAATCCCTGAAAATTTTTATATTTATATATTTATATTAATATTCATAATCATATTATATTTACATTTTTATATATATATATATATATATATATATATATATATATATATATACATATATATATATATATATATATATATATATATATATATATATATATATATATATATATATATATATATATATATATATATATATATATATATATATATATATATATATATATATATTATATATATATATATATATATATATATATATTTAAAAACAATGACCTTTATAATCTGGAGGTGATCTCTATATATACTAACCACTAGGAAAATAAAGATAGTTAAACATGAATCAAGGATATCTATTGTAACAGATATGAATCAAATTTTAGAAGCTTTGACACTTGCTTGAAGAACTTCTTTTTGTTCCATTTTGTTCTCCATTTCTTCTATTTTTCTTCTTCAGTCCCTGTCGAATAAAGATTTAATAATAATAATAATAATAATAATAATAATAATAATAATAATTGTAATAATAATAATAATAATAATGAAGGAAGAAGACCACACCATTAAGAAATACACTTTGGATAAATCCAATGAATAAACACAAAAGCTATTGAAGAAAACATGGGCGAAGATTATTATATTCACTATAGAGATAATAATGATAATAAAGGAAAGGCAGAAGATGAATATGATGAGAGTTAAAGGCAATGAGGAGATAATTGAAGGGAATATGATACACTGAAATGCAAACACACATGATCACAGGTTCTGATCAACTTTCTCTCTCTCTCTCTCTCTCTCTCTCTCTCTCTCTCTCTCTCTCTCTCTCTCTCTCTCTATATATATATATATATATATATATATATATATATATATATATATATATATATATATATATATATATATATATATACATATATATATATACATATATATATATATATATATATATATATATATATATGCATATATATATATATATATATATATATATATATATATATATATATATATATAATATATATATATATATTTATATATATATATATGCATATCTATATACACACATATATATATATATATATATATATCTTCTTAAAAATAATAACTAATAATAAAAAAGCAAAAGCCAAATCTTAAAGAAATATAATTTTGAAACTAGGCCTATAGTGAATACAGTTTATTTATCCTGACTCATCACCTACTGAAAGGTTTGGAACTTTGGTGGAAGAGAGAGAGAGAGAGAGAGAGAGAGAGAGAGAGAGAGAGAGAGAGATCGTAAAACACCTATGAAGAAGAAGAAGAAGAAGTATAAAAAGAAGAAGCAAACTCACCAACGAACATCATATTCACATCCGGTGGATTCCTTTGCCTTAAGATCCATCTCTCTGCGTAAGGCTTCGTTATCTGGTCGTTCATCTGATGGGAACAAGATGTGTTCTCTCACCCTGACTCCCTTTAAGGAGGCGAGGAGTCTGAGGATGACCTCAGGGCTCCTCGTCCTCCCCAGGGAACACAGAGGAAACGAGATTGACCCGAACGATCTGTTGGGAAGAAGAAGGAAAGGAAGAAAATGGGATGAAATGAAAAGAAATGAAAAGAAGAAGAAAGGAAATGATGTCATCTACATTTATTCATTTTATGCTTTTATTGTTATCTTGTTTCGTTAAGATGGACAAGTGCATTCAGACATATACACGCACACACGCACGCACACAACTGTTTACTTGTGAATACTTCAATAACAATGGGGAGAGAGAGAGAGAGAGAGAGAGAGAGGGAGAGAGAGAGAGAGAGAGAGAGAGAGAGAGAGAGAGAGAGAGAGAGCGGCAGGGTGAGTGAGGGAGTGTGTGTGTTCCTAATTATAGAATGAAAAAAAGAGAGCAACGAGGAATTACAACTGAGAAAATAGGCCTACTATAGAGTGTCGAATGACGGTTTTAAGGTTATCCAGTCTATTTTCAACAAACATCTCGCTGAAGTCAGACTCTGGTTTTGGAATGCAGATAATGTACTCAGATGCTGGCTGGAGGCAAAGTGCCCAACTTCCAAAATAAAAACCTGCCATACACAGAGTACGTTGGGCATCCTGTTCCAACAGACTCGTTTGGAGCTTCCCTTGTCGATCCGGGCCTCTGACATTCTAGCTCAGGTCTTTGCAAGGAAGGACTCAATGAGTGCAGGGACATGTTCAGATGACCTCTCTTAGTTAATGGTCAATGATGAATTGGTGAAATAAGTGCAATGCCTTAAAACCATTATAAGTATGTACCTTTCACAATTAATATCTAAAAAATTTACAGAGCCAAATCTTATATTTCATTAGGTAAAAAAAAATGAAAAATATCCTAGGATAAGTCTAATCGCATATATACTTTTTGAAATTTATGTTCAACATGAATAAGAGAAATGTTACTCTTCTCATTCAGTTTATTAAAATAGTAATTCCCAATATAACTCTTTCTGTTCCTTTCATTAAGAGCAATAACTACAAATCTTACATTATCATTCAATTGATTAAAAGAAGTAACTCCTCATCATACCCATTTCATACAATCTATTAAGAACAGTAACTGAAAATTAGTACCCTGAAAATCCTACCTCATCTTATTATTCTCTTTTCCAATGTCAGCTTCAGTTCTGCCTTCCTTCATTTTCTGATAAGAATTTCACTTCATGGGTCTGACGGACACTGGCCTAACATGTCAGCTTCTCTTAGGTCGAACAGATGACTAGGAACTGTATCCCTTTGCAACAGTCAGTCAGTCAGTCAGTCAGTCAGTCTTCGGTTCTACCAGTTCATCTGATCTGCAATAGGAAACAGCATCAATATATGAGGCCATTACAGAGTTCAAGCGTTTTACAAAAGATCAAATCACTGCAATAAAAAGCTTAGTGTGATAATCCTTTACTTTGATCCTTAATTGCAAAACTAAATTGATTTACTATAATAATATGATTGTTTGGCAGCAAAACTGGTCCAATTTAACATGTAAGTTTACAGAAAAAGTTATACTTTCGGATAAGTTTACTTTAATGTTCAAACTAATCAAATACAGAACAAGAGATTTCACAAAGAACTCACCTGTCTGAAAAGTTTTAAGATCACGTTTTCTCTTTTTTTTGTTGCATGATATGAGTCCTTTGAAGGACTTAGGTAGGATTGTTGTTTTCATTCCCCTCCATATAGAGAGAGAGAGAGAGAGAGAGAGAGAGAGAGAGAGAGAGAGAGAGAGAGAGAGAGAGAGAGAGGACTCCCTGTAGGCTAATATTGAAAAATAAAACGTTAAAGGTGATAAAAACAAAATTTTTTCCATTCAGAGATTTATTTATGATGATTTCCACTGTTACTTATTACCCACCATCGCCTCTACTATCATCAGTAAGACTTGATTGTCATGAATAGATGTTAGACAATTTTTAGAGTGAATCTTAGTACATTCAAGTCTTGCAGCATTTTGCTAAGAATATGACATGATATAAGCCATACACTATTTGGTCTCTTCAAAAAAGAAAATAGTTGCATTGAAATGATTAAACAAAAGCAAAGTTCTGAGAATACATATAAGTGAATAGAACAAACAGGAGAATGAATATAATAATAAAAATAATAATAAAAGTTTCCTAAAAATAGGTTTTTATGAAAAGACGTTGAACTTTCCCTAACATTTGTTATTATCAAGTAGATGTCTGAGACATGATTAAACAAACACAAACACACTCCCCCCCCACACACACGCGCATATATATATATATATATATATATATATATATATATATATATATATATATATATATATATATATATATATATACAATAATAATAATAATAATAATA
>NC_090767.1:29190176-29195176 GCF_036898095.1 Palaemon carinicauda
ATATGGCGGTTCTTTAGAGATTTGGAGGATTTTGTCATTGGTTTTTGAGGTTGTTGTCTTGGCAGTTGTTTAGAGCTTTGGAGAATTTTGTCATTGGTTTTTGAGGTAGTTGTTTTGGCAGTTGTTTAGAGCTTTGGAGAATTTTGACATAGGTTTTTGAGGTTGTTGTTTTGGCAGTTGTTTAGAGCTTTGGAGAATTTTGTCATTGGTTTTGAGGTTGTTGTTTTGGCAGTTGTTTAGAGCTTTGGAGAATTTTGTCATTGGTTTTTAAGGTTGTTGTTTTGGCAGTTGTTTAGAGCTTTGGAGAATTTTGTCATAGGTTTTTGAGGTAGTTGTTTTGGCAGTTGTTTAGAGATTTGGAGGATTTTGTCATTGGTTTTTGAGGTTGTTGTTTTGGCAGTTGTTTAGAGCTTTGGAGAATTTTGTCATAGGTTTTTGAGGTAGTTGTTTTGGCAGTTGTTTAGAGATTTGAAGGAATTTGTCATTGGTTTTTGAGGTTGTTGTTTTGGCAGTTGTTTAGAGCTTTGGAGAATTTTGTCATTGGTTTTTGAGGTTGTTGTTTTGGCAGTTGTTTAGAGCTTTGGAGAATTTTGTCATAGGTTTTTGAGGTTGTTGTTTTGGCAGTTGTTTAGAGATTTGGAGGATTTTATGTCACCGGTTTTTGAGGTTGTTATTTTAGCAGTTGTTTGGAGATTTGTAGGATTTTATGTCATTGGTTTTGGAGGTTGTTGTTTTGGCAGTGGTTTAGAGATTTTGAGGATTTTATGTCATTGGTTTTGGAGGTTGTTGTTTTGGCAGTTGTTTAGAGATTTTGAGGATTTTATGTCGCTGGTTTTTGAGGTTGTTGTTTTGGCAGTTGTTTAGAGATTTGGAGGATTTTGTCATTGGTTTTTGAGGTTGTTGTTTTGGCATTTGTTTAGAGATTTGGAGGATTTTATGTCATTGGTTTTTGAGGGTTTTTTGGCAATTGTTTAGAGATATAGAGGATTTTAAGTCATTGGTTTTGGAGGTTGTTGTTTTGGCAGTTGTTTAGAGATTTGGAGGATTTTATGTCGCTGGTTTTAGAGGCTGTGGTTTTGGCAGTTGTTTAGAGATTTGGAGTATTGTATATGGTTGGTTTTTGAGGTTGTTGTTTTGGGGAGATTTGGAGTGCTGTATATCATTGAATTTTTCGTTTCTGCTTCGTCTTATTTACTGTGATTTGCAAATATATTACTTCTCTTTTCCTTGTTACTCCTTCCGTGACCCTTCGCCTCTTCCTTCTTGTTCCTTGCCCCTTCACTTTCCTTGTTACCTACCCTCTTTCTAAGACTGAACCACAAATAGAGAAACTTAGCCTCATGATCCAGGCCCAGAGCTCCCAATAAAATCAGTTTACCATGTAACATAAAACCTCTATATATACTTTTAGTTTTTGTGGAATGTGAAAAAATATTATTCCAGAAGTGGGGTTTTTGATTAATATTAAGCCTTAAAATTTATAATGCTATAATAAAATTTAATGATGTTAGTTTTGTCTTTTCCAAACTTATAGTGCCCCTCTTTTAGAAGAATATTTACTGTCCCTTACTTTTACAGCCAACAATTAGTAATATATAATAATACTTATACAACTAAACTAGTGGGGTCACAGTCATGGCTTGAGGTGCATGATTGGGGTCGCCTGAAAAAAAAGGTTGGGAACCACTGCTGTAGGACATACCATACTAATTTTTCACCGTGCTGCTCCCTATGTCTAAGACACTTCCCTGTGAATTGTTGGTTTGAGATTAACAAGTAGGACCATATTTTTTTTAATGCTATATTCATCATTTGAGACACTGTGTTAATCATAAACGGATGACTGACTGGGTGTCCACCCCATAGATACGTACAAATAGAAGGCTACACGTGCACAAATTACAGACTAAAAACAGGAGAGAAAGAATATAGCTAGAAAAAGTGGATTGTTTAGCTTCAAAAATCTATAATAGGTTCAAAGTGGTAAAAAAAAGAGTATCTGTATGCTTAGTAGGATAAAAGAAGGGAATACAAAAGTGGTGAGACAAGGAAAGGAAAAGTTGCTGTTTATACAAGATAATGATTCAGATTTGTGGATTTGGACTACATAGCGAAGAGCTGGAACCTGTGATGTCCTTCAATGTCCAATTGCAACTCAGGAAAATCCTAATTCACACAATAGAGTAAAGTTTATAGAGGCTGGACAGCAAAATGGAAGAAATGAAGCAGGAATGGAGGTAAAGTAAAAGGATATAAGTAGCAAATGCGCCTAGGAGACACAAGAGAGCTACAAAGACCTTTTGGCAATTCTTACAGTATACCGCATGAGGGACGCTGTTAGCATTAATCTCCCTGAGATATTACTGATGCCTAAGATAGTTAATGGTGGTGTATGGTTCGAGTGACCGGTTCCTGGTGAATAGAGAAAGTCTTTGACAAAAGGAAGTGGAGAGATGAATAATGGTTTCTTAAATAAAAGTAATGATAGAAGCATGTGTATTTGTTATAGGAACACTGCTCAGTATATCAAGGAAAGTGCATGGTAAGATTTCCAGTGTGAAAGACAGTTAATAGGAGTAACAGCGAAAGAAGAGTGTGGGTTTAGAAGTGGAAGAGTGAATGAATCCAGAGTTTGCTATGAAATAGTTTAAATATCTGCAGTATGCAAGGACTTGGAAAGGCTGGTGATATGATAGATATAGTGACAATGTACAAGGTGTTTTGGGATGCATGGCATAGAAAGTAAGTTGAAAGAGATAGTTTTGAATATGGAAGCGACAGGTTTGCTGTAATTTACGATAAAAACGTAGGTTTGTTGGAGCTACAAGAATGTTTAATATTTTTGGGAGGGAAAAAGATGTTACTTAAAAAAAGAAATGTGGGAAGCTTGAAATTGAACACCAAAGTCCTTGTGACAAAACTCATGACCGGAAAGAACCTACTTTCTTCAAATGAGTTCATTAAGTAAAATGCTGTACCTAACTTAAGGTTTCAATGCACTTATACTTTTATGCAGTCCTCAAATATGCATATTTTATTACCTCAGGGGGAATTCAGTACTATGCGCATGGAATGTTAAGGTAATATGCTGCTCTGGTATTCGGTTACTCATCGAATCGTCTATATTTTGCATAAGAACTCAACAAGTGTGTCCACTTCAGTTGAGGCCAAAGTCTGAGTAGTTTGGTTCCCCAGTCTATGAATATAAACTAAGTGCCACTATTACAAAAACTGAGACTAAAGGGTCACGTCTAATGGGAGGTATCTGAAATAAACTTTAGCCCTTAGCCAACGAAGGAGTTTAAGTTGATTTGGCTTGATATCACAGCTCATTCCAACTTTAAAACTGATGATTTAACAAAGTTCCATGATCTATATGGTCAAATATACCTAGATAAACCTTTAAGCATAGAAATTTTAACTAATCAAGATGAAATCATTATACAGATTAGAAAATCTACCCAAACGATATAAGAAAGTTGAAGAAAATCCTAAAGACTTCTGATTAGTAACCCTACTATTCCTCACATTACAATGAATAGTAAGTTATTTGAGACTATGGAATCTTCAGTGGACATTCTTCCCTATATTTGTCAGCTGGGGCCACATCTTGACAAATTAGTTTCGTGCTTCATGGACATAAAAAGTCACATATGACATTTGCTAATAGTTTGAGTGAAGACTCGTAGGTAGAACAGGAACGTTTAAAAAATAAACATGTCAAGGGTCCTTTCAACAAATGTCAGAGATATTGCGGTTATTCAACAGTGTGTTTAGAACACATCAGCAATGCTCATTCATTTGCAGCTCCAAGGTAGCAGAGAAGTTTAGCTTTAAAAATTGAGATAGGTACATCTAGAGACAGGAATTCCTGGCACACCTTGCTCTGACGAAGCGCATCCTGTCAACACCCCTATTGCACAGCAAGTTCCTTTGAGCAGCCTTGGCCCATCATCTCGGGCATCTACTTCTTACAATATTGGCTTGGTTACACGCTGCACAGTAAGGGTGAGAAAGCGTCCACTTCCTCGGAATGAGGTGTGCCATGAATCAGTGTCCAACTGTACCTTGAAGCCATCAAAACCAGTTCTGATAATGTTTGATATTAATACTGACTTGGAAAAAGATAATCATTTGATTATGGATATTTTCTAAGATACCAAATGATGGAGGTTTAACCGATTCCAAATTTACAAATTAATTTATAAAATATATTGTTATTTATGATATTTTAGAGATCTAATTTGGCGTACCATTGAGTAGTCCGCAGGAAGTTTTGAAGTACCAAGTTATAGGATATGATCAAATTCAAAACTTAAGACAATGAACTATGCATATTATATTTAAGAGATCTACATAGCGTTAGTGGAAGGTTTAGTTAGTGTTGTATGCAACAAAACTAACTTCTTATTGATTAATTGATCTCATACCATCTCTCTCCATATGCTTCAACATGGATGGCACGACTACTTATTGCTATGGGTATTTAAGACTCCGTGGCGGTTCTTTTTTTCCATTTTTTTTTCTACTTACAGCTTTATTTTATAAATCCCTTTAGTATTGCCAAGAAAGGTGATGATCGCGAGGCTTCCTAATGAAACATCTATTGAGATGATAAGGCAAACGGGTAAAAGTTAATTAAAATACCAATACTTCAGTACTATTTTCCTGCTTGGATGTCAGGTTTTATAGAAACTTCATATGTAACACAAGGTTGCTCTGAATGGAAGTCTCTTTGTTCCTAACAATGGTGATTAACAATTCTGAAAAAGACCACCATGTTTACTAAAAAAATCCTTCTTCTCAATTTTATATAATCTCTTAAATAAGGGTTTTCAATTGGTACCCTTAGCGCTGCATCCAATACGGCGTCATGGAAGGAATGGCCATTAAACCTTAGCAAAAGATTAAAAAGTGGGGAGAGAGACCTTTTAGTAATGGTGTACCGTAGGCACTAGAGCCCCCACGGACGAATTTCGAATCATTACTGCTAAGGAATA
>NC_090767.1:29202676-29222676 GCF_036898095.1 Palaemon carinicauda
AATAATGTACCTATTCTACAGAGAGAAAGAAAAGCTGAGAGATTTACTAGCGGGGTATAGTAAAGGTAGAACATTTCAAGACATGCTGTACAGCAATATGTAGTATATAGGAGGACAACTTCTGATGGCATTTGTGGACTATGAAAAAGCCTTTGATAGTGTGCATTGGCCAATTTTGTGGAAAGTTCTTCGTTATTATGGAGTTCCTTTTAGATATGTAAATTTGAGCATAGTAAGTACAAAGATAATTATATTGGAGTCCTATCAAATGAATTTCCAGAGGATACCATAGTATTCAAAGGGAATGTGTTGTCACCTATGTTGTTTACCCTCCTCATGGACTTTGTAATGCATAGAACAGTTGGAGATGGTGTAGAAGGATTGGGCTGGATTGGTAATAGGGAACTTGATGGGTCCTAGAGTATACTGATAAAGCTGACATTAGCAAACTACCCCAGTATATTCAATGCTTATTTACTGGGATGCATAAAATACCTCAGGAGGTTAGGCTCTAAATAAATAGAGAAAGAAATATATGATGAAAACGTAATATCCAATTGAAGTTGAAATATAATTGCGGGTAGAAAGGATCAATGAGCTAAAATCATTTAAATATTTAGGACCGTGAACTATGATCTCTAAAAAGGGTTTTTTAGAATTGGAGTTCAATAAAGGATTGAAAATAAAAGCAAATCAGACAATGGCTATGTCGAATAAAATTCAGGAATCAAATCCTCTGAAACTTCATATAAAAATAAGGCTATATATCAGTTTAGTGAGATCGGTGTTATTGTATGGACATGAATCAGGGTACGACAACTAAACAATATCCGAAAAATTTGGTACATTTAAGAACAAAACCCTCAGAAGAGGATTAAAAATGACACTATAAGAGAGATTACTTGAATGCCTTAAGTGGATGAGATCATGGTGAGGGGCAGATGGAGATGGTTTGGTCAAGCTCTTTGCACTACCCAGGATTTGTTAGTTCAACAAACTGTAAAATAAACTCCATAGGGGACTAAAAGAGTTGGGAGACCCAGACCTTCATGGCTGAAGACTATGGAGCGTGAAGTATGAGAGGATGATTGGTGAAGTATATATTTAAAAGCTCAGGACAGAGAAGACTGGTGAAATCAATATATATATATATATATATATATATATATATATATATATATATAAATATATATATATATATATATATATATATATATATATATATATATATATATATATATATATATATATATATATATATATATACATACATATATATATATGTATAAATATACATATATATATATATATATATATATATATATATATATATATATATGCGTGTATTAATATATATATATATATATATATATATATATATATATATATATATATATATATATATATATATATATATATATATATATATATATATATATATATACATATATATATGTATAAATATACATATATGTGTATATATATATATATATATATATATATATATATATATATATATATATATATATATATATATATATATATATATATATATATATATATATGCGTGTATTAACCCTGGATAGGTACGCTCCTCGGACACCCCTTTAAGGGTATACTCGGACGCGCGCGACCCCGACGGCAAAAAAAATTCCTGAAAAATCAGTTTTTGCAGTAACCTCCTTTTTTCTTTTGCCAAAAAAAACTTCAATGAATGCTTAAAACAACTGTAAAGAGAAATACTACTCATCTGCAGAAAAACTATTTATTATAAATATTTTAAAAAATTAAGTAGAAAAAAAGACCTTACATAAAAATTCATAAAAAAAAGTTTATACATATATACACAAATCCTTTTAGGAATTGATTCTTGAATGTTTAGGACACATCTTGATGTATTTTGGATGAAGTCAGACCCATGGAGGTGAAGATCTGAAATGAGAAAAAAAGGGTAACTTTTTTTGGCCAAAAAAATTTGTCCAAATTTCATGAATTTTTTTGGGTACCCAAATGAAATAGGAAGTGGCTAATTTTTTTAGGGAATAAACATATGTTATCCTAGAATAGAAATATGTAAAAAGATCTTCATTATTATGTAAATTACATCTATATCAGGGGCCATATCTAAAGGTAATTTTTTGAGTACTTAGAAATTTCGTAAAAAAATACATATATTTAATATATAATATGATATTTATGCAGGTAAAAATATACCAAAATATCACAAATTCTATAGGGAACAAGAATATATATAGATAGGGCAACTTACGCTTTGGATATGTCCACAAAATGGCCGCCAACCACACTGACTCAGACTCCCTAATCTGCCACTTGAAATGTAGGAAGGGTATGTCAATTTCAAGGTGTTATTTACTAATCTAATTATTCTTGGATATGCATAAAAATTGTATGGTGGGTTGCTGGATAATTGTCGATTATTTTACGACTATAAAATTAAAATTCTGACCCAAAAAAAAATTTTTGAAGGGAAATAAAATCGAAAAAAAAATGTAAAACAATATAATATTTTAGCTAAAAAAATTTGATGATATTCAATCAAAAAAGAAGTAAACAAAATTTTCCGACAAGTAAACATCTAGAGGAATCATTACTCTGTTATAGTTCCTTAGTACGTAGTAATTATGAAAGAAATGGGAAAAAACGAAAAAGTGGCAATCGCAGGAAAATCGAACACATACCTATATATACGCCATATCTGGCTAAAAATAAAGATAGGCATGGGTAGCCAGATCATCTAGAAACACTTTCCAACACTATAAAAATACAAGTTTTGCGACACTACTTGCCAATTCCTTACGGTAACATGACTAAGCAAAAGAATGCAAAACAAATAAAAAGGGGCACTCGCGGAAAAATGGCCAACATTCTAATATACGGCATTTCAGAAAAAAAAAATTTCAGCCACGTACTAGGCAAACCATCAAGGCATATTTTCCGACAAATAAACATCTAAATGAATCATTACTCTGTGATAGTTCCTTAGTATGTAGTAATTTTGAAAGAAATGGAAAAAAACGAAAAAATGGCAATCAAAGGAAAATCGAACACATACCTATATATACGACTTATCTGGCTAAAAAAAAGATAGGCATGGGTAGCCAGATCATCTAGAAACACTTTCCAACACTATAAAAATATAGGTTTTGCGACACTACTTGCCAATTCCTTACGGTAACATGACTAAACAAAAAAATGCAAAACAAATAAAAAGGGGAACTCGCGGAAAAATGGCTAACATTCTAATATACGGCATTTCAGAAAAAAAAATTCAGTCACGTGTTAGGCAAACCATCAAGGCACATTTTCCGACAAATAAACATCTAAATGAATCATTACTCTGTGATAGTTCCTTACTACGTAGTAATTTTGAAAGAAATGGAAAAAAACGAAAAAATGGCAATCACAGGAAAATCGAACACATACCTATATATACGCTATATCTGGCTAAAAAAAAATAGGCATGGGTAGCCAGATCATCTAGAAACACTTTCCAACACTATAAAAATATAAGCAAAAAAATGCAAAACAAATAAAAAGGGGCACTCGCGGAAAAATGCCCAACATTCTAATATACGGCATCTCAGATAAAAAAAAAGACATGCACGTGTTAGCCCAACCAACAAGGCACACTTTCTAACACATAAACATGAAAAAAAAATCAATAATATACGGCAATTCCTTACTACGTAGTAAATTTTTACAAATATTGAAAAAAAAACAGAAATTGGCAACCGCAGTTAAATACCCAATATATCAATAACTACGTCGTATCTGACAAAAACAAAGTCACGCATGGGTAGCCAGATCATCTAGACATACTTTCCAACACTAAAAAAGCAAAAGTTTTACGACACTATTTGGCAATATCTTACGGAAAAATGACTTGGCAAAAAAATGAAAAAAAATTAAAAAGGGGCACTCGCGGTAAAATGCCCAACATTCTAATATACGGCATCTCAGATAAAAAAAAAGACATGCACGTGTTAGCCCAACCATCAAGGCACACTTTCTAACACATAAACATGAAAACAAATCAATAATATACGGCAATTCCTTACTACGTACTAAATTTTTACAAACATTGGAAAAAAAACAGAAATTGGCAACCGCAGTTAAATACCCAATATACCAATAACTACGTCGAATCTAACAAAAACAAAGTCACGTATGGGTAGCCAGATCATCAAGACACACTTTCCAACACTAAAAAAGCAAAAGTTTTACGACACTATTCGGCAATATCTTACGGAAAAATGACTTGGCAAAAAAATGATAAAAAAGGAAAAAGGGGCACTCGCGGTAAAATGGTCCTCGTGGTGATGAACGACATTTTAACAAAAAAAAAATCATGCACATGGTAGCCAAACAATCCACCAAGACTTTCCACAACTGATAACCTATACAAGTTGCACCATTCTACGACAATTTCATAATACGTAATAACTTTGATAATTATGCAAATTACCTTAGAAGGGTAAACTCGGTCGCGCTCGACCCCGACACGTCTCAGAAATCGGGGAAGGAGTACAGCTACAGCAATGCACATCTGGACACTACTAGAGCGTGTAGGCGAGACGCCTACTGCAGGTCGATCACCCACAAATTCAGTCACGTGGGTGAGTCACGTGAGAAAAACCTGTTTTTTTTTTACGCTCGGGGTCGCGGACGACCCACCGTACCTATCCAGGGTTAATATATACATATTATATATATATATATATATATATATATATATATATATATATATATATATATATATATATATATATATATGAATATATATATATATATATATATATATATATATATATATATATATATATGTATTCATTTATATATATCTATATATATATATGTATATATATATATATATATATATATATATATATATATATATATATATATATATATATATATATATATTTATATATATAAATATATATATTTATATTTATATACATATTTATATTCATTATATATATATTTACATATTTATATATATATATATATATATATATATATATATATATTTATATATATATATGTGTGTGTGTGTGTGTATGTAGGTATATATATATATATATATATATATATATATATATATATATATATATATATATATATACCTGAACATATATATATATATATGTATATATATATATATATATATATATATATATATATATATATATATATATATATATATATATATATATATATATATATATATATATATATATATATATATATATATATATATATATATATATATATATATATATATATATATATATATATATATATATATATTATATATATGCAAATATATATATATATATATATATATATATATATATATATATGTGTATATATATATATATATATATATATATATATATATATATATATATATATATATATATATATATATATATATATATATATATATATATATATATATATATATATATATATATATATATATATATATATATATATATATATATATATATATGATAAATTCTGCACATTTAGACATGTTTTTCATATTCAAATAAGCCATATATATTTTTGATACATTAATGTCTGGATTATCTTAATGACCTAGGGATCAGAGCCCCACGTGAAATCACAAAAAGACAAGAGCTTATTTGAATATAAAAAACACGTCTAAATGTGCAAAAATTATCATTAATCGAAAGTCAAGTAACAGACTGCCAATTAGCTATGATGGTGAAGATGTGTTGATTTCATTTCTAAGTATAAAACACCTGAATTCGACAGGTATAAGTACAGAAGAATTGTCATTGTCTTTTATCTTTATTCACGGCCAAGTGGTTTAGTCACTGTCTATACAAGCTTGCCGGACCAGGGTTCGATTCCCGGCCGGTCATAAGCTCTTGTCTTTGTGTGATTTCACCTGGAGCTCTGATCCCGAGGTCGTTAAGAGAATCCAGATATTAATGAATTAAAAATATATATGGCTTATTTGAATATGAAAAACACGACTAAATGTGCATAATTTATCATTAATCGAATGCCAAGTAACAAACTACCAATTAGCTACGATGGTGAAGATAGGGTGATATCAATTCTAAGTACAAAACACCTGAATTTGACAGGTTTAAGTACAGAAGAATTGTCATTGACGTTAATCTTTCTTCGTGGCCAAGTGGTTTAGACACTGTCTATAGTGTTGCATGAGGGAAGATTTGTTTGTATATTGATAGATATGTGTATTCATGTGTGTAGGGTCATCAACAAACCCACAAATACACCGATGCAGAAACACACAGACACATACACACACACACACACGCAAACAGACTTAGTAACACGAAAATTGAAGCCTGAATGATTTTTTGTAATAATTCGGTTCCAAATGCATGACAGGGAGTCGTTTGGTGAAAGGGTGTGTTTTTTGGGTTTGGCCTTAAACGGGGGAATACCATCACGTCAATAGAAACTTTTATTCAGCCACCTCCTCTACGCAAAATCAGCATTAAATGTATACCTATACAAATAAAGTACAGTAAGATATACCGAAGATTAAAGGATTTGTAGAGTGAGAAAGAAATATAAATTAAGTATAAGTTAAGTTATTGAATATAAGGGAAATGGGATAAGATAAGATAAGTGTTGAAAATGGTAATATAAATATATGCAATAGTCAGTTTTAATAGAAATAAGCAGAGAGAATGAAGTGATAGGGATAGAGATAGAGGATTGGGTGATAGAGATAGAAAGAGACGATTGACATGATAGGGATTGAAATAGAGGATTGAAGTGACAAGGAAAAAAAATGATTGAAGTGACAGAGATAAAAAGATATGATTATCGTGATAGATATAGAGAGAGACGATTGAAGTGATAAGTGATAGGGATACAATTAGAGGATTGTATTGACAGGAATAGAAAGACGAGATTGACAGGATAGGAATAGGTAGAAAGGATTGATGTGACAAGTATAAAAGGCTATTGAACTGATAGAAAGAAATAATGGAAGTGATAGGGATACGAGAAGAGTATTGTATTAACAGTGATGGAAAGACACAATTGACATAAAAGTGATAGAAAGATAGGATTGAATTGAAAAGTGTAAAAAATGAATGAACTGACAGGGATAGAAAGAAAGGATTGACATGCTACTGATAGAGAGAGAGGATTGACGTGATAAGTGATAGAGATAAAAAGAGACTGGGTTGAGTGATAGGTATAGGAAGAGACGATTGACATGATAGGGATAGAAAGAGAGGATTAAAGTGACAAGGATAAAAAATGATCGAAATGACAAGGATAAAAAGAGAGGATTGACGTGATAGTGATAGAGAGAGATGACTAAAGTGATAAGTGATAGTGATAAATAGAGAGGATTGAAATGATGTATTAAGAAAAGGAGGATTGATGTCAAAAGGGAAGAGAGAGAGAGGATTGACATATGTTGTTTCGGGAAATACCAACATTGTTTTGGGGAAAATTCCAACAATGTTCCACATGAGATTGAAAGTCGACTATATATACATCAAGTGTGGAGTTCTGAAATGTTAGGGACTCTTAGGTTTGTTATTTATATATAATTGTCGGTAGTTTATGAAAAGATTTGAAAAAATCTAATCAACTTAATCTTTTATGAACAATAAAATTATTTATAAAGTCATACATACTAACATATATATATGTATATAATATATATATATATATATATATATATATATATATATATATATATATATATATATATATATATATATATATATATACCTAATATATATATATATATATATATATATATATATATATATATATATATATATATATATATATGTATATATAACTAACATATATATATATATATATATATATATATATATATATATATATATATATATACATATATATATAAATATATATATATATATATATATATATATATATATATATATATATATATATATATATATATATATGGGTAAAAGTAAGAGTAAGGTTATGAGATGTACGAGAAGGGAAGGTGATGCAAGGTTGAATGTCAAGTTGAATGGAGAGTTAATTGAGGAGGTGGATCAGTTCAAGTACATGGAGTCTGTTGTTGCAGCAAATGGTGGAGTGGAAGCAGATGTACGTCAGAGAGTGAATGAAGGGTGGAAAGTGTTTGGGGCAGTTAAGGGAGTAGTATGAAATAGAGTGTTGGGCATGAATGTAAAGAGAGTTCTATATGAGAAAGTGATTGTACCAACTGTGATGTATGGATCGGAGTTTTGGGGAATGAAAGTGACGGAGAAACAGAAATTGAATGTGTTTGAGATGAAGTGTCTAAGGAGTATCGCTGGTGTATCTCGAGTAGATAGGATTAGGAACGAGGTGGTGAGGGTGAAAACGGGTGTAAGAAATGGATTAGAAGCTAGAGTGGATATGGTGGTTTGGCCATGTTGAGAGAAGGGAAAATAGCTGTCTGCCAAAAAAGGTGATGAATGCAAGAGTTGGTGGGAGAATTACATGTGGAACGCTAAGGTTTTGGTGGATGGATGTAGTGAAGAAAGCTCTGGGTGATAGGAGGATACATGTGAGAGAGGCAAGAGAGCTTGCTAGAAATAGGAATGAATAGCGAGCGATTGTGACGCAGTTTTGGTAGGCCCTGCGGCTTCCTCGGTTGCCTTAGATGACCGCGGAGGTAGCAGCACTAGGGGATTCAGCATTATGAATCTTCATTTGTGGTGGACAACGGGGAAGGGTGGGCTGTGGCACCCTAGCAGTGCCAGCCGAACTCAGTTGAGTCCCTTGTCAGGCTGGGAGGAATGTAGAGAAGATAGGTCCCCTTTTTTGTTTCATTTGATTGATGTCAGCTACCCCCGAGAATTAGGGGAAGTGCCTTGATATATATATATATATATATATATATATATATATATATATATATATATATATATATGTGTGTGTGTGTGTGTGTGTGTGTGTGTGCGCGCGCGTGTGTGTGTATGTGTGTGCATTTATTCATATGTCCCTCTCTAAGCCAAAAGATCTAATTTGATTTGATTTTTTTTAATATTGTTATAAAAATATCCTCTCTTTTTACAACAATGTTTATTCCATCATCACCATCATCTCCTCCTACACCTATTGACGCAAATGGCCGCTGTTAGATTTCACCAGTCATCTTTATCTTCTGCTTTTAATTCAATACTGCATGTTCATCTCACAGCTTTTCACAAATGTCTCTCTCCAGTCTCTTTCGAATAAACTTCCTATATATTTCTATAACAACTGACGTAAGTGTTATGCCTCTGTAATTATTACAGTCAGTCAGGTGTTCCTTTTTTTTTGCCAATTTCACAAACACTCCTAACTCCCATTAATCAGGTTTGGCCTTTTCATGCCATATACTACAAATTAATCTTGTTAGTAGTCTTGGACTCCCTTCATTTTCAGCCAGTGTCATCTCAGCAGTTAATTAATCGTATCCCAGCCTTTCCATCTCTTGGGTTTCTAGCATAGCTTCGACTTCAAACACACTGAATTCATGTATTCTAACATCATAGTCTTCATCAGTTTCATGTATATCAATCAAATTATTCCCTTCTTATCTCCTATTCATAACCTCACTAAAGTGTTTTATTCAACATTGTCTTTTTTCATTTTCTGTTGCTATAACAGAGCGATCTCTCTTTTTGATGGGTATACTTTTCTTCTTTGCCCCAATTGAAATTTCTTTAATAATTCTATTAGTAATTCTTACACAATACCCACTTCCTGAATTCATAGCTTTGTCAGCCTCATCTGCTTTACTGTCTAAGTATTCTCTCCAGTCATTCCTGGCTTTTCTTTTGACCTCACTATCAATACTGGAATACTTAGCATGCTCTACTTTGAAGTTTCCTCACGTCCTTGAAATTTTTCAACAATCAATTTGTTTCTTTGTCTCCTTTTTATAGTATCCCCAGTATCATGTGATATACATGACTTTCTCCTCGTAACTGCGTGCCACAAGACTTCACTACCAACTGACTGATATATGTTCTTAATATCACACTATTCTTCATTAATTGTCTGTTCTTCATCTCTGAAAGTGTCTAAGACTGTAAATCCACTCCTACATTCAATTGCAAATATTTCTTTGTGCTCTTCTTCTGAAAACTTAGTTGTATAAAACCTGGGTATTCTATTTATGAGTCTGTTTGGTGCATTCTTTTTTAACTACAGCGTGTAATGAGTAGCTAGTGATCACTACCAATATCGGCACCTCTGTAGCTTCTTGCATTTTTCAGAGTTGTCCTTCTCTCTTTATTAATGGCAATGTGATTTATCTGATTTTTTTAATTGCCATATTGTTAATCCATGCATACTTGTGACTGTTCTTATGTTGTATACGAGATCCCCAATAAAAATATTGTTGGCAAAACAGAAACTTATGAAATTTGCTCCATTTTCATTAGCAACTTCACCAAGACCCTCGAAACTCATCACACACACACACACACATATATATATATATATATATATATATATATATATATATATATATATATATATATATATATATATATATATATATATATATATATACAAGTTTAAATATATATATATATACATATATATATATATATATATATATATATATATATATATATATATATATATATATATATATATATATATATATATATATATATATATATATATATATATATATATATATATATATATATATATATATATATATATATATATATATATATATATATATCTAACATATTGCCTGAATATGTATCTTATAAGGGTCACGCCCTTGAAGAGTGAAAGGAAATAATATATATATATATATATATATATATATATATATATATATATACATATATATATATATATATATATATATGTGTGTGTGTGTGTGTGTGTGTGTATGTGTATGTGTGTGTGTGTAGAATAAAGTAAAATAGGCATGCTAATAGTATGCAGAATTTCTCGTTAGTATAATAGAGAGTATGGGGCCGCCTCTAATGTTGTAGGAATAAAACGAGAGTGGATAATGCGGTATATTGTGAAATGGGGACATGAGAAGTATGGTGAAGAAAAAACGGTAGGTTTTTTAAGTGCAGCAGAAAAAGAATTAGGTGTACAGAAGTTGGATAAAATAATCAAGAAGAGAGTGACAAACTAAAGGGCGTTAAATGGTAAATAAATAAAAAGAAAAGGTAGCAGGTATTGAACTTTAACAATAGAAATATATTTCACAGACGAATAGACCCAGAACGTAGCTCGATTAACGAATAAACGCATCATAGAATAACATGTAAATAGAGAAAAACTGTCAGGAGAGACCAGTTCTATGGGTCGATAGAGTGAGTCTTTTGAAGAGTAGTTGAATATGAAGGGTAGAAGAGTGGCAGACATAAGTAATGTAAGAGTGGAAAGGGTTAGTAGGATAAGTTTGAGAGTGCTTGTGAAAGTGGCTGTTCTTCGTGTAAAGATGACAATTAAAAGGATGAAAAATGAAAAACCATTAGAAGTTATCAGGATAACAAGTGAGAGGCTTTGTCGTTAAGGCGAAACTGTGACAGAAGGGCTAAGGAGTGTTATAGAGGTATACCTCAATAAAAGAATGGCTTCAAAGTAATGGGTGTAGAGAATAATTCCTTCTTTTGTTAAAGGACAAAGGTCTTAGAAGAGACTAAGAATTATGTGGACATTTAGCAGAGAGGATTTAATGTAGGATGGTGATTCGAAAAGTAAGACAGAGGTTAGATAGATTACAGTAATAAGGCAAGAAAAATTCTGATTAACTGATTTACTTAAGGAAGAGTGTGCATCGAAACAAATATCTGAAATGCTTGGGCTTTCTTTTATAGATTATCATAGAGAGAGAGAGAGAGAGAGAGAGAGAGAGAGAGAGAGAGAGAGAGAGAGAGAGAGAGAGAGAGAGAGAGAGAGAGAGAGAGAGTGTGTGTTCCGCCATATTTCATTGAGTAGTCATTATTATGCATTCCCCCAAAGAAATATTGTAGAATTATTTTCAATTATCTATACCTAAGCTCATAATTTAAATCTAAGCCATGGTCTGTTTTCCAGTGAATGTGTATTGATTTTTATTTGTTTTTTTTTGGCTTAAATCTTCCTAATTTGTATTCTTTTTTTACCTGGATATATTGGTCCTGTTCATAGTTTTGTTCATTAACTTTCCCTGGTATCTCCTCTCTTAATAGATAATTCTCTCCTAATAGATAGTTATTAGATATGTGTGTGGTCTATTGATTAATTTTTACCAGTTATTTATGAATATTTAATAGCCACAATGATATCCTAAGGTCCCGATTTCTTTTCAAATTATACCTGTCACTACAAAGCCAGAGCTCGAATTCTACCAAAAGAATTAGAATTTTTTATTGTACTGCACGCATTTCATACACGCTCATACACTGCAATATTATTGTTTTTTTCTTATATTTCGTTCTCTCCAGCACTGATAATAGAAAAACCATTGTATCTATCTATATATATATATATATATATATATATATATATATATATATATATATATATATATATATATATATATACATATATATATATGTATATATATATATATATATATATATATACATACATGTATTTATGTATATATATATACATATATATATATATATATATATATATATATATATATATATATATATATATATATATATATATATATATATATATATATATATATATATATATATATATATATATATATATATATACATACATATATATATATATATATATATATATATATATATATATATATATATATATATATATATATATATATATATATGTATATATATATATATATATATATACGGATTTTGAGCGAAGCGAAAAATCTATTTTTGGGTGAGATAGCCATGTCGTCCTGATGGAAGTTCCTATAGGGTAGCTTCCTAGGGTATATTACAACTACGGCGATATTCCCAGAGAATTTACCTTAAGGTACCAGAATTCTAACTCCTGGAGGGAGTATCCCTCGTGAAAAGGATATCGCGACATATCAGAGGACGTATTCTAGACACGTCACATGGCAATCTACGACCTGAATAGAGATTCGTCTCGTAGGAGGGAGATTGACGAGATACGAATTCGGGAAAGAAAAAGGGGAGCCGCTCCCAAGGCTTCCCTATCCCCCGATTCGTATGCGTGCCTGGCGCCAATCCTGGCGCCATCTGTATTCCTTGTAGCGTACACGAGGTGCTACAGATACTGTATGTAGGGAGGGGTCCTACAGCCCTTTCTTAGAAAGGCAAGGGCGGGTCCATCAGGACGACATGGCTATCTCACCCAAAAATAGATTTTTCGCTTCGCTCAAAATCCGTTTTTTGGGCTCAAGCCATGTCGTCCTGATGGAAGTGTACCAGAGCATTACTGTATCTGTGGATTCTCAGAACGTGCCGTACTCCCCGGAGATATTTATTCCCGGTCGACTAGACCTAGAGACCTAAGATGTTACCGTTATACATCTTTTCAACTAACTATAAACTATGTTAGAGCTTCCTGCCCCCTACAGGGAAGAGTCCTACTAGACTCTGGAAAGTCTCGAAGAGTACATATATCTATGTATGAATACCAGGCAAGCTAATATAGTGGTCTCGCCCTATATTAAGTAAAGCATAGTTTGTAAAGGACCACTGCGTCAATATGAAATATCGACCAGTTTTCCGCACAATACTTGTATTGGCCAAAGGTTTTATATCCGCAAAGGAGAAAAACCAATGCAACATAGCTTGCATAAAGGAACAATTCTATTAGAATTATCCCAGATAAGGTACATAGAATGAATGCTCAATTATACCAATAAATTGACACAGGTGAAGGAGACGCAAGGTTCTCAAGAACAAGCTTATTGACAGACAATAAACAGACAGGTTAACCACAATTATACATATATGTATAAGAAGAGGATAACCCAAAACTTTAAGCATAAGTATGATAGTAAACAGGGCTTGTTTGTCTGAAAGAAAAACATTAGATGCCACTTTTA
This sequence comes from Palaemon carinicauda, assembly GCF_036898095.1. Classification (NCBI taxonomy): domain Eukaryota; kingdom Metazoa; phylum Arthropoda; class Malacostraca; order Decapoda; family Palaemonidae; genus Palaemon; species Palaemon carinicauda. The sequence goes on from NC_090767.1 coordinate 29,216,712, forward strand.
AGATACCGAGGTATCAAAGTCATAAAAGCCTGTCTTACAAATCAATGACATTAGCGTTAGAAACGCTCGGCACACATGTCTGCACTTATGCTAGGTTCACCTTCGGAAATGGAACAGTCTGGATGGGCAACACAGTGCCCTCACTTAGTTTGTAGTACAGTATGTAACTACACACTCACCCTGGAATTAATCGTCCCAATTAAGACCACTGTTCCTCGCAGAGTTAAACAGTAGGGTTAACACCGCGACCCACTGCTACCACAGATCTCTTTTAGTTCCTCTACTTGCTTCGCATAGTGGCGAAAGAACACTCTGGAAGACTTCCAGCCAGTGTATGAACGGAGATGTTCAAAATCCATACAATTAAAGAAATTTAAGAATGAGGCAACTTTCCTCGGATCGTGACCTGCGGGTGTATTGTCAGGATCCGCTCTGCGAATAAAATATGTGATTTTTGCTCTGAGTTGATTCAGAGATAAATTTGAGCCTGATGTTTCTCCCCTGAATAGTTGACCACCCTTGAAGTCTGAAGTTCTATGAAGATAGACCTTTAGGCATTCTACTGGACATAGAGATGCATCTTCTTTCAGAGGGCAGATTCTCCAGGGACCCCACCTGTTGGTGGGTAACTCATTCTTGGCGAGAAACGTAGGATCCGGAAACAGGTTCAGTTCTTCCCCATCCAGGAACTGAACACGACCTGCCTCTCTCGAGAGGCTACAATTTCACTAACCCTGGCCCCGGACGCGAGTGCAAATTAGGAAAATAACTTTTTGTGTCAAATCCTTTAACGCACATTCTTCATTGCTCAACAGAGAAGCGAAATGAAGAACTTGTCTAAAGACCATGAAATGGGCTTTGGAGGTGCTGAAGGTCTGAGCCTAGCACAGGCTTTCGGGACTTTATTAAAGATCTCGTTACCTATGTCGACCTGGAAGGCATATAGAATGGGTCTTGTCAAAGCAGACTTACACGCTGAAATCGTGTTCGCTGCCAACCCTTGACCATGGAGGTGGGGAAAAAAGATAAGCAGAAGTCTGTCAAGATCTCCTGCGGAATCTTCGCCTTGACAAAAGGCCACCCATTTTCTCCAAGATGACTCATATTGCCTTCTAGTAGATTTGCATTTATATTCCTCAATGAAGTCTATACTGGCTTTCGAAATCCCGAAACGCTTTCTCACCGCTAGGGAGAGAAAATCATGAACTGCAGGGTCCGGGTTTTCTGTAATGAAGCGCAGACAGTTGACTTCTGGACTCGCTGGGTCAGAACTGGATCTGGTAGTGGTACAAACTTCAGCTACAGTTCCAATGCCAGGAGGAACCACACGCTGTTCGGCCACTTGTGGGCCACTATTGCCGCTACCCTTTGAAGGATCTCAGTTTGTTGAGGACCCTCAACAGAAGGTTGTGAGGAGGGAACAGATAAATCTTGGACCATCTGTTCCAGTCGAGGGACATCGCGTCCACTGCTTCCGCTAAGGGGTCCTCGTACGGGGCACGTACAGGGGCAACTTCTTGTTGTCTTTCGTCGCAAAGAGGTCTATCTGCAGTTCTGGGACTGATTCAGAATGAAGGAGAATGATCCTGCGTCTAAGGACCATTCCGACTCTATCGGTGTGAACCTGGATAGAGCGTCCGCTGTCACATTGCGGACTCCTTGAAGGTGAACTGCCGACAGGTACCACTTCTTCTTTTCCGCCAATCGGAAGACGGCCAACATCACCTGGTTGAGAGGTGGTGACCTCGATCCTTGTCGATTCAAGTATCTTACAACTACCTCGCTGTCTATTACCACTTTATGTGGAACGAATGACGCGGGGAGACTTTCTTTAAGGTAAGGAGCACTGCCCTAGCTTCTAGAAAGTTTTATGAGAAAGGTCTTGAATAGCCTGGACCAAGTCCCCTGGACTTTTTTCCGATGAGAGTGACCTCCCCATCCATCCTTTGAGGCGTCTGAGTGAATCGTCACCGACGGGGGAGGTGGCTGAAGAAGAACCTGACTTCTTTAGATGTCTGGCTTGGGACCAAGGCCTGAGAAGAGTACTTAGCCGAAGCGGCTGGTCTTCTCAGATCTCTTCACGCGTTTGATGCATAACTTCTCCAAACTCCGATTGCATCCTTTAGCTGTGCTCTTAGCACTGGGTCTGTCACCGAAGCAAACTGGAGAGAGCGCAGTACTCTCTCCTGCTCGTGTCTTGATATCCTTTCGGCATCTTGAAGTCTCTTGACAGAACCCGCTATCTCCTTCCTTTTCTTCGCTGGGGTGGAGAAACGGTGTGACAAAAGGTCCCAGTGGATCTTAGCCACTGGAACTTTTGAGATGGAGAAAGTCGAGACTTTTTCTGTTGATCTTGAAGCCTAGGTACTCTAGGAACTGGATCACTGACTGGAAGCTTGCAAGCATTCTGTCTCAGATGCTGCCCACACCAACCAGTCGTCCAGGTAGGCTACTACCTGAATTCCCTTTAGGCGAAATTGTTTGAGAGCTACGCTCGCAAGCTTCGTAAAAATCCTTGGGGCTATGTTTAGCCCGAATGGCATGGCTCCGAAGGCGTATAGTCTTCGCTGTAGCCTGAACCCTAGGTAGGGGGAGAGTCGATGGCTAATTGGAATGTGCCAGTAGGCATCTGACAAGTCTATAGAGACGGAATATGCCCTCTTGGGCAGTAAGGTCCTTATGTGTTGCAGTGTTAGCATTTTGAATTTGCAATTCACTATGAACTTGTTAAGTGGCGACAAGTCCAGAATGACTCTGAGCTTTTCCGAGTCTTTCTTGGGAACACAAAACAGCCTCCCTTAGAAATTGATGGGCTTCACCCTTTTTCTCCAACCGTTCTTGAACGTACTCCTCCATAACGGGGGTGGAGTGTTGGAAAAAACCGAAGGTACGGGGGTGGAGTGCTGTACCAGCTCCCGCCCAATCCATTCTTGAGTAGGCTGTGGGCCCAGGGATCGAAGGTCCACCGATCCCGAAATTTCAGAAGTCTCCCTCCTACCGGTATCACCTCACTTGGACTGCCGTCCTGAGGTCTTGCCTTCCTGACCACGACCACCCCTGAATCCCCTTCCCCTTGAGGGGCGTCTAGACGAGCCTCTGGCTGCTCTTCTAGGCTTTGCTCGGAAGGAAGTAGACTGCCCTTCGAACGCTGGGGTGAATGCCGTGGACTGTGTCGACACGGCCTGGGGTACCCACTGAAAGGTGGTCGGGGTTTGTGCCACGATCTGGGGCACTGGGGGCAATGGCAATTGCAGTTGCTGTTGCTGTCTAAGAGGCTTGGCTGGCCGAGACGGTAGCCTAGTCCTCATAGTCTTCCTCTTTGGTTGAGGACCCTCATCCGGGGAAGACTTTCTTTTGATAGCCAGGTCCCACTTCTGGAGAAGGTTTCTATTCTCCAAGGTGGCTTTATCAAAAACTTCTTTGACCAAGTCGGTAGGGAAAAAGGTCTTTTCCCCAAATGTTGGAGGAGATTAGTTTCTTTAGCTCGTGCCTCACTGTAGCCGAGGTAAACACGAACTCCCTACAAACTCTCCTTGCCTTGACGAAGCCATAAAGGTCCTTCGTCACTGTGGCCAGATGAGGCTTGGCCACTACCATGAACATTTCATGGACCTTGGGGTCACTTGCCATCATCTCGAGAGTAGTCTGAAGAGACATTGAGGCAGTCAGTCTTTCTTTTGTATCGAGCTCACTTCGCAAAAGAAAGTCAGACAGCTTAGGGGGGTCCTTGCCGAACTGACGTCCGGCAATATCAGCCTCCAACTTTCCACTTAGAACGTAAGATGGACGTCCTTCCAATCTTTGTGGTCCATAGGCAGGGCCAGCGACAAGGGTTTACACTCCTCTAGGGAGGGGCAAGACTTGCCGGCCTCGATTGCTTTTAGTACAGCCAGAAACCCTTTCTGTAAAAAGGGGGAAGGCTCTAGTAGGCGAGGACACAAAGGAAGGGAGCTTCCTATTCAATGCAGCTACCTTTGAGTTAGAGAAGCCCCTCTCTTTCATCGAAGATGAAAGTAGAGCTTGAGCCGTAGCATGGTCATCACTATGACCTCCTTCGGCTCTGCCTCCTCCTTTGAAGCTGGTTCCTTCCTCAGCCGGACATAACAGTCCGGATATGGTGCCTTGCTGGGCCAGAATTCCACCCTCCAGGGGAACTGAGCCCAGCATATCCGAGATGACGATCTTTCCAGTCGTCATCGACATGTGCTCAGCATACCTCCATGGGTTAGCATCCGAGCACAAAGGAAGGTCTTTCACATTGAGCTTTTCTGGGGCCCATGTGATTCTGCAAGGCACTGCATTCGCAGTTCCATTGCAGCCGCCTTCTCCTGATTCTCCTTCTGCATTTGTTGGATCATTCCAACAATAGAAGAGAGGGCCTGTCCCAGCTCTACTGGGAGACCGGCCGATGTAGAGGGACTTGAACTTCATCCTGGGCTTCTGCAAGGAGGTTTTCCTCCTGACACCCGTCCACATCAGATATCCTGTCATTTAGCTGGATGTCTTGCATCGCGACCGCGACTTCAGCATCCACCTGGATCTGAACTTAGGGGATCTCCTCTTGAGGCTGGGGAATCACTGCCTCAGCTGATGCCTTAGGGAAAAGATACGCCCTCATCTTCTCACTTGGAAGATAAGGGCCAGAAGTGTACTTTTGGAAGCCCCTTACCCAGGTACGAAGCTTCTTCCTAGCTATTTAAATGTCTCATTGATCAGGTTAGTGCACACAGTACATACCTGAGGGTCCCAATACCGGAGATCATCCTTGGAGACAGCGTATGCTGCGTGTCTCCTACAAAACTCATGTCCGCAGAGGTTCTTGCTGCTGCCATTGCAGAAAGCACTTCCCCACTTCGGAGAGTCCTTCTGTAAAGAGAAGAAATTTCCATGAGTATCAAGTGAACTATGTATCACTGGATATGCATAGTATAGCATAACAATTCATAAATGAAAGACACACACTTGTGTTTCCCTCACAACCCATTGTTGCAGCCTTCCAGATAATAAAATCAAAAATGGTTTATCTCTACTAGAGTAACCAATGCAAGGTTTCCATAGGAAACAGGTGGAGCTCACACCTAGGCAATGATTTTAAAAATCCTGGATAATAGACGGGGAAGAACTCTGCTTCCTGTCTGAGGGCAACAGCAAAGGGCTGTGTAAGAAAACACAATAGTGTTAGAAGATACAGTGCTGTACCTAAACTTTTACTATAGTTTTCTTCTTACTGTATATGCTATACAGAAGAATACTAGTACAGTATAGGAGGATGTGTGCCGGCCTGCCTTTGCCGGCCGGCACACACCACAATTAGCTTTAAAGTATACTACTTAACAGCTATAGGGCGGCAGCCCTCTGGTTCAAATGCCTGTGCCGGCGGCAGCAGCTGCCGGCCAGCAACAGCCAGTGTTGGCCGGCAATGATTGCCGGCCAGCAACTACACAAGGTAGTACCCAGCTGCCGGCCACACTCTTGGTGACCGGCAGACAAGGACTGACATAAGCCGGCCGGCAAAGGTCCAAGACCGATGCCAGCCGGCAGCAAAAGAACCAGAAGACTACCCCTGCCCGGCTGCCGGCAGCCGGCCTCACAGGCCGGCAGCCGGCCTCACAGGCCGGCAGCCGGCCTCATAGGCCGGCTGCCGGGACAGGTACAGCACTAGAAGAAAATAGAATGGATGCCGGGATAAGAGTGTACACAACCCCCCAAGCCCGGCAACCGAAAGAGTGCATATAAGGAAGGGGAGAAACTTAATTCAGGCTTCCTTGACCAATGCCGTCCGGCTCTGCCGGCAGGCATGGATGAGGGACCAAGAGAGGTCCGGGCAGCACTCGAAAACATAAGACCCTTGCCGTCCAGCGTCTCTGCCGGCCGGCAATGGGCTTAGTCAATCCATATCCCAACCTATACTAGGTCCAGAAGTAGAATGACATATGGTACAGTAATACCCCTGCCGGCCAGCTCT
>NC_090767.1:29232676-29252676 GCF_036898095.1 Palaemon carinicauda
TAATCTTTTAATTTTCACTATGGGGACTACTATACATTAAGCTATCTTCGGGCTCAGGAAGATTACATCGGTAATATATATATATATATATATATATATATATATATATATATATATATATATATATATATATATATATATATATATATATATATATATATATATATATATATATATATATATATATATATATATATATATACATATATATATATATATATATATATACTATTATGTGACGAACCACTCTGCAAACAATTACCCCTTTACAATGGGCGGTAGTTCTCTTCACACAACAAAATAGAAGTCATATAGGTAGACTTCCAAATTCACTTGTTTCTTATTACGAGTGTATAAGATTGTTGATTATGATCAAATGTATCTTCTTAAAGCTGGTTGCAGACAACAGAAGCACCAATAGCAGGATAATTGGAGGACAGGAACAATAAACTATGTTATAAACAAAACTTTAATCTTACGTTAAACAAAATAATGAAAAAGCACTTCAAAACAACAATAATAAGCAATGCAAAGTGAATGGGTGAGTAAGGTAGATGAATCTCGTGGTGAGAACAATGTATTCTAACAAAACAATAAATTTGGGGTTACCTTATAACATGTAAGGTAAGAAAACAGGGATGATTTACAGCAGGAAGGGGAGTGTAAACAAAAGATAATGAGAAGAATGGAATGAAGATGGCGCTGAAATAAGGTGATGTATTTACAAAGAAAATGGAAAAATAAACTTTAAACAAATCAGATATGTTAGCATATGTACAACATATGGGGATATCACAGTCTCCCCTTGTTTTTGTTTTTTTCCATTTCCCGAGGATCAACCGAGGTTATCCTTGATAATGAGTCTGCCACAATGTTTTCTCGTCCTGATATGGCGATTACTTGGATATTATGTGCAGATAGTATGTATGACCATCTTAAAAGTTTAGGGTTGAGAGTAGTGGACCTATGGAGATGCGACAGAGGAGAGTGGTCGCTGTAGACGTAGATCGTGTCTTGTCCATCAACATAAATCTCGTATCTCTGGATGGTAGCTACGATGGCGAATAGTTCTTTCTCCACAGTGGGCCAATTTAGTTGGGAACCCATAAATCGTCCACTGGAATAAGAGACTGGTAACAGATCAGCTAGTGGGGGCAGGTTTCCTGTTATGGTTGTTATTGGAGCAGGATGCTGTAACAAAATGCCCCCATATCCAAGATCACTAGCGTCTGTTTGGAGATAGAATGGTTTGGTGAGGTTAGGTGCCATTAATATAGGAGGAGATGACAAGTAAGTTTTTAGCTGGTTAAATATTTGATCATGTTGCTGGCTCCAAGAAAAATTTACTTTTGAAGAAGTTAAAGCAAATAGTGGTCCTGTGAATGGCGAGAAATTTGGACTGAACTTAGAGTAATATCCTACCATACCTAGAAATCTTTTTAATTCCTGTTTGGTAGTTGGAACAGGATAAGAAGTTATGGCGCTAATATTTGCATCATGGGGTAATACTTTACCACTGCCAACTCGATGACCAAGGTAAGATACCTGACCTTTGCAAAAATTACTTTTTGCTAAGTTGATCGTTAATCCATGTTGTTTCAACCTTGAGAAAACTTCTTTTATCTTTTGAATATGGTTTACCCAGGTGTCAGAGGCAATAATGATGTCATCTAAATATACAAATACTTTTTCCAAGTCCTGTAAAATTAAAGACATTACTCTTTGGAAGGTGGCAGGTGCGTTGGCTAATCCGAATGGCATTACATTATAACTAAATAGTCCAAATGGAGTGATAAATGAAGAAATTTCCTTTGCCGTTTCTGTTAATTTAATTTGGTAATAACCCTTCAACAAATCTATTTGGGTTAAGTAGGTTGAATTACTTACTTGGTCAATGATATCTTGTATTCTTGGTAGAGGATACGAGTCTTTAATTGTTAAATTATTAATTTTCCTGTAATCGGTACAAAGACGAAATTTACCATTTTTCTTTCCTACTAGGAGACATGGGGAAGCCCATGGTGACGCACTGGGTTCTGCCAATCTTTCTCTTACCAAGTAGTTCACTTCTTCTTTCATGATACCCAATTTCTTCTGTGATGTTCGATAGAAAGCTTGTTTAATGGGTGCAGCACCTGGTTGTAGTTTGATGTCATGATCTAGCATGGTGCATCTGCCTGGTTTATCTGAAGTTATACTAGGAAATTCATGGAATAAAGCTACTAAAGATTTAAATTTTGATGCATATAAGGGTTGTAGATAGTCTGATAAGTTTTCCAAGATCTTCGAGTTTTGAGAATCCTGCCAAGATGCAGTTATTGGATCATCTGTAAATTGATCCATAGGACAATCTATGTATGGTATGGCACTAGTAATCATTACCGTTTTACTTTCAGCTGTTGAGGGAGACAAATAGGCCTTTAAGAGGTTTATGTGGACTAATTGAGTAGACTTATGCTTATCTGGAGTGGCGATTATATAGTTGGTTGGCGAGATACGGTGAGTGATGGTATATGGTCCCTGGTATTTCTCTCGTAGGGGAGAGCCTGCAATCGGATGGTATAGCAGCACTGCATCTCCTACTTTGAAACTTCTGGTTTTAGCCTTTTTATCATAGTTAATCTTCATCTTCTCTTGAGCTGTTATCAAGTTAGTTTTGGCAATGGAGTGAAGATCTGAAAGTTTCTTGTTGAGTTCTGAAATATACTGGGAAAGAGGTACCTCATTATCTCCCAACTTCAGGATGCGTTCTTTGACTGAACTGAGGATAGTTCGTGGCCGTCGACCGAAGAGTAGTTCAAAAGGTGACATACCAGTAGACTGATTTCGAACTCCTCGTATGACGTACATGATCAGTTCCAAATCGCAATCCCACTCGTTACCTGAACTATGGATGTATTTCCGGAGAAGATTTTTAATGGTCTGGTGAGTGCGTTCTAATGCTCCATTGGTCTGTGGATGGTAAGCTGAGGATGAGACTTGGGTTATATGGTAATCTTTCATAGCAGTTTTAAAAGCATGACTCATGAAATTGGTTCCTTGATCACATTGTAGTTCAGTTGGAAATCCTACAACAGTAAATATGGACACTAGTGACTTTAGGATGTTCTTGGCTGAAATGTTTCTTAAAGGTACTGCAAATGGATAACGGGTAGTTGGGCATAAGGCCGTAAGCAAGTATTCATGTCCCCTTTTTGTCTTAGGCAAAGGGCCTACACAATCTACTATGATCTTACTGAAAGGTTCTTTAGGCACAAGTATAGGTTTTAATGGTGCAACTGGTACTTTCACATTAGGACTACTTACTTTTTGACATGTTGTACATGTTTTTACGTACTCTTTAATGTCATTCTTCATGTTTGGCCAATAAAAGTCTTGACTGATGCATTCATATGTTTTAGTGATACCAAGATGAGAGTCAGCAGAGTGAGACAATTCTAGGATCAGAGGTCTTATATCCTTAGGAACAACTACCTGGAATAGATCCTTCCAGGTTTCTAGATGACTGTTCTTGCTGGACCTGAATTTTCTCATTAGTACATTATTATTAATATAAAAATAAGAACACTTGTTGGTATCCTTTGGTTTCACTTGGTTGAAACACTGCTGTAGAGTGACATCTTTCCTTTGTTGATAGCTAAAGGAATCAGGCTGGATCTTATATGTACTCATCAACTCGTTGAAATCCATAGGTTCAGAGACTGGCAACGGGTTTGATGATGATTCAGTAGGGGTGTCCTTTTTACTGCTTCGTGTCACTGCTAAGCATTCCTCCTGTACAACATCTGGAGATACTGCTATTAAGTTTGTTAAGACAACAGAGTTAGCTATGTCATTACCCAGAATTACATCTACATTTTTGCATGGTAACAGTTCTGGATTTACAGCTACTTCAGTAGTTCCAGAGAAATAAGGACAATGAAGGTTTACATTAATGAGAGGCAACATAGACTTACTGGTTAAGTCATTAACTGCAACATACCTGTGAGTTTCACCTTTAGGTCGTATTACTTTAGGAGAGACGATCGTTTGAGAGGATCCAGTGTCTCTGAGTATGGTTACAGGTTTACCATTTATTTTGCCTGAGCAAGTGAAGGGTGCAAACGCTTGGGACTCGTGTGATGCACAATGGAAGGTCTTTTTCTTCTCCACCTTAGGTTTTGGTTCCTGTTTGGGCAGATTCATTTGCTTAGGAGAGAATTGAGGGGGATTAGGTTTTCTCTTTAAGTATGAAGCTGCACAATGTGGATCAGGACATTCTGAAATATGATGTCCTTCTTGTTTGCAGTATGTACAAGTTTCCTTAGGTCTAGTTTCTCTATATGGGGTTTTACCTACTTTATGAATAAGAGCATAGTCATCTGCCTTTAAAGCGGCTTTCTTAGGGTCAGATTCATTCTGCTCTCTTAGATACACATTAATGCTACCTGGTATTTTCCTTAAGAACTCCTCCATTACTATTAAATCTTTCAACTGCTCAAAAGTTTTGACATCTACTTTGTCTACCCACTTCTGAAACTGTTTAATCTTTCCATTCATAAATTCTAAAAAGGTCTGCTGAACTTGCTTCTGACTATTACGAAATATTTGCCTATAACCTTCCGCAGTAATAGAATAAGCATCAAGGATTGCCTGTTTAATTATGAAATAATCATGTTCCTCTAACATAGTGGCACATACAGATAATGCTTTACCTTTAAATGAGTTCCGGATGATTAAATACCATTTGTCCTGAGGCCAATTGAGATTCTTGGCTGTGTCTTCAAACACAGAGAAGTAGTTATCAGGTTCCCGTTCTTCAAATGTGGGCAGCAATTTCTGCACCTTGCCCACATCAAAGGGTTCGGGAATTAGCTTACCTTCTTCCTTTTCTTTCAGTCTTATAAATGCCAGATCCCGTTCTGTTACTGTGGCCGCTTCTCTCTCAATCTGCAGCCTAACACGGAGAGCGTTGTTTTTCTGTTCACTTGCTTTTTCTTGTTGCTCCAAAGCAGTTGCAGCAGCTTCCGCAGCAGTTTCCACCTTGATACGTTCTAGGGAAGCAGCGGCAGCAGCCGTGCGCTCAGCAGCAGCGGCTTTCCTCTCTTCTAACTCAGCGGCGGCAGTTGCGGCTCGTTCAGCAGCAGCGGCTCTTTCTCGTTCTGTGGCAGCTTTCTCTCGTTCTACCAGAGTTGCGGCAGTTGCGGCTCTTTCAGCAGCAGCGGCTTTCCTCTCTTCTACCTCAGCGGCGGCAGTTGCGGCTCGCATCTTCATCTTTTCCAACTCCAGCTGCAGACTTAGTTTATTCAAGTCACCATTTGGATTGGTAACGGTTAGAGCTCGAACGTCAGTCAATTCTTCTTCTGGAACAATATCTTCATCTACAAGGAAGTTCAAAATATGACTGAGAATTACACATTTTACGGCAGTTGCGGGAACCTGTACATCATAATGGCGAGCTAGATTCTTTAGGTCAGTTTTTGTGGCAACTGTGAGAGATTCCACATGATCCCGTGGTGATACAATAAATTGTTGAAAATTGAAAGGCATTTTGAATGTCGCCTGTGGCGCAAGATAAGTACAAATTAGAATAAATATCCAAACTTTACAAGAATAAGTATAAGATCATACGATCGCAAAATAACAATCTTTCGATCACAGAAATACAAAATAGCGATCACAAAATTACAAGATCGAGAGATCACAAAATTACAAAATTATATGATCAGATCACCTTACACAAAAATAGCTTAAATACAAAATTAAGTCTCGCGAAACTTACGATAATACTATAAAACTTTTATTCACAGTTAACGACTGAACAATTTTTTTTTTATGCTAGAGATCTTGAGCACGCGGCTAACTACTTCATAATTACTCAAACGACACGCTTAACATCACAAACTTTTACAACAATTTTACCGAATCGGTAAACAAGTCTTTAAAAATGCAAAGGTATTTTTTACTTTAAAACATACCTAATTAGCACGTCCTAATTTACATTTCCTTTTAATTTATACCAGCTTAATTCGATAACTTTACAATGTTACCTTCTAATTTATATAAATACTATATTATTCTCGTTATGATAAAGAATCTAGTTAATAGTCAACACTTAGTTTAAAGTAATTGATTATCAGAATAATGCGCAAACTGGACAAAATACTTAGTATGCGCTCAATAGATATAACAGGAGTAATTCAACACAAGTATTTAAATATTCATTTATCGACACGTAAATGTTATTTGTACACCAAAATAGTACTTTTAACACCAAACAATATACAAGTTAATTTCCTGACTAGAGATAACGATTGGAATTACGAAAATCTCCGAAATTGGAAATTGGCTAATTTCACTTACGAAATTTATATAACAAAATAAATCACTTCATAATGAAATAGAGATGGAGGAAATTTCACTTATGAAACTTAATTTAGTAAATCACATAATGAAATTTGACTTGATTTCCTAAATATCACTTTTGAATGGCGATTTTAAGAAATGGCAAAATCTTAGGGCTTCAGATTTTTTTTTAAGAGAAATCTCTGGGATACGAGATTTGAGTAGGCGAAACTTTAAAAGCTACCTACTGGGGGTATCTTCAATTAATAAGGGTGGTTTAGAAGCTGGACAATCAGCATACCTAAGTCTTAACTATATTAAGCGTGACTTGTTCCTCTTACAACCAAATGACTACCCAGACATATATTATACATAAATGTCTAATGAGAGGGAGACGAGACATCTACCTTACCTTGGAATTATTACTGTCGTCCTTTATCCTTGGTACGCCACAACACAACACTCGATACTGTTCATAATCACTGGAACTGTTCTTTCACGATTCAATCACTTGATATAAATTTGATGAATCATATCACATCAGATCGCACATCAGATCCCGGACAGGCCCCCAACTATTATGTGACGAACCACTGTGCAAACAATTACCCCTTTACAATGGGCGGTAGTTCTCTTCACACAACAAAATAGAAGTCATATAGGTAGACTTCCAAATTCACTTGTTTCTTATTACGAGTGTATAAGATTGTTGATTATGATCAAATGTATCTTCTTAAAGCTGGTTGCAGACAACAGAAGCACCAATAGCAGGATAATTGGAGGACAGGAACAATAAACTATGTTATAAACAAAACTTTAATCTTACGTTAAACAAAATAATGAAAAAGCACTTCAAAACAACAATAATAAGCAATGCAAAGTGAATGGGTGAGTAAGGTAGATGAATCTCGTGGTGAGAACAATGTATTCTAACAAAACAATAAATTTGGGGTTACCTTATAACATGTAAGGTAAGAAAACAGGGATGATTTACAGCAGGAAGGGGAGTGTAAACAAAAGATAATGAGAAGAATGGAATGAAGATGGCGCTGAAATAAGGTGATGTATTTACAAAGAAAATGGAAAAATAAACTTTAAACAAATCAGATATGTTAGCATATGTACAACATATGGGGATATCACAATATATATATATATATATATATATATATATATATATATATATATATATATATATATATATATATATATATAGTACCTCTGGCAGGGAGGAGAGGGAGTTGTCATACCTTGGTAAGAGGGGGGGGGTGCTTGCATATCAATCTAAATATTTAGCTGTCATTTATGACATGTCACATACACTGGTGAGTGTGTATATAAATATAATTATAAATATATATGTATATATGTATATATATACACACATATATATATATATATATATATATATATATATATATATATATATATATATATATATATATATGTATATATATATATATATATATATATATATATATATATATATATATATATATATATATATATATATATATTTATGTATATATAGTATATATATAGCTATACTAAGTATAGCATTGATACTTGAGAACGCTTTTGCCTAATTACTTACCATCAACCATAAATTGTCTCAACATATCAGCTATTTGGATAAAAGAGCCGTTTATACTAATCAAGTACAGTTTCAACACCATAACCCTAATCATGTTTGCCCTTGTCATCATAAAAAAAATATGTAAAGTGAATTTTATTCTATATTTTTCGTAAGGTAAGACTTTTATATGTTATAAAACCCTTGCTGGAGGGTACACTCGAACACACTATTCTATTTGATTTCGCTTCCTCTTGTTTTGTTCAAGTTTTTATAGTTTATATAGGAAGTATTTGTTTTAGTGTTGTTGCTGTCCTTGAAATATTTTATTTTTCCTTGTTTCCTTTCCTAACTGGGCTATATAACCTGTTGGGGCCCCTGGGCTTATAGCATCCTGCTTTTCTAATTAGGGTTGTAGTTTAGCTCATAATAATAATAGTATTGACTTAGATTATGGAAAGGTTAAAAATGTTACCCATGACGGTCATCGTTCATCTATGATCCATGGCTGATAATTTTCAAATCCATATATTTAAAAGTATCATAAGAATTGGCAAATGATGAGAGGATCATAAACAGTTCCATATACATCATTTCAATTACGCCTGTGAGATATTACCTGAAAAGTGGAGTAACTGTATTTAAGAACTAATAAGAGGGAAGGTCGATTAGTGCAGAAATCTTCTGTCAAGGAAAATTTTTTGAACTCTGAAGTCCTTCCAAAATATATTTTCTTTTGAAGAATTGATGCCCAATGGCTCTTTAATATAAATCACCTTACATTTCATCCTTCATATTACTCATGTTTTCTTACCAAATTATCAAGTATATTTCTTTTACTATAGGGTTGTGGTGTCCTGTTGATAACGTCCACGCCTGTTGATCACCAGACTGGGGCTCGTTAGTTTCTTTGGTCGCTTTAACCTCACCATCCTTGTGAACCAAGGATGGGGTTTTGGGGGAGCTTATAGGTCTATCTGCTAAGTAACCAGCAGCCATTACCTGGCCCTCCCTGGTCTTAGCAAGGGAGCTGATCATATGTAAATAAATATGGTGAGTCTCAAGGGCAATATCACTGTCCCTTAACACAATTTTCAAGAGCATCTAGATCAGTGGTTCCCAAACTAAGGGAAATTCCCGTCGGGGGAAAATTTGAAGCTTCCAGGGGGGAGGTAATTACGCTACCTACTAACTGAAAAAAGCGGAAAATGTCCTCATAGTAATTTGTTGTTAGCCATTCAAATGTGATATGATCATATCAGTTCTCACTGACATGATATTCAAGGGGAAAATTGAAAAGTCATGCCCATTTCTGTTTATCAGTATATTTGCACATTTGAAAAATATTTTAGTAAATAGTCTCAAGTGTGTTTCAACTACTCTTTCCCTCATACACATGAAGGGGGAAATGTGGATGGTTGAACTGGGTGCAGGGGGAAAATGACAGAAAAATGAAGTTTGGGAACCACTGAGATTCTACATAATCAGTAAACTAAACTTCTTTGATTGCTCAACATTCTCATTTCTATGCAATAGACAAAGGAAATATCATTTTAAGTATACATCAATGAATTTATTATGGCTTTTATAATACTTCGTATTTCTATACACTTATACATTTATCCAGATAGTCTATAAACCGACGGTAGAGGGAAGGTTAGAATAGATAATTAATTAAACCTTATAATTACAATTTCCATAATGGAATCTACAAAATCAAAGTAATCTGAGTACGTTAATAAGAAAAAATAATTCTCAATTCCCTTTGAACTCAGGGCTGATTAAAATGCCCTTATTGGAGAACCACGATGCTAACCAAATGAGAGAGAGAAAGAGAGAGAGAGAGAGAGAGAGAGAGAGAGAGAGAGAGAGAGAGAGAGAGAGAGAGAAAATCTATATCATCCCAAATGGCTACATCAGAGTTTAAGCAACAAATATGGGAAAGAAGAAACAAGTTTATAAAGCTAAAGTTCCCTGGTTTCAGTTCCATTATCATCAGAATATATGGTCACCAGAACGTCAGCCCGGGAAAGCCCACCTCTCTACTGTGGTGCCCAACCACAGCAGTGGCCTCCCCAGTAAAGAGCTTAATCTCACGGTCCCGGCATGGGATCAATAGGCTGCCATGCAAATGCTAGGCGAATACAATTTACCACTGTACGAGCCAGGAGGCAGTAAAATAATTGAGAAGCTAAAGAGTCCCAAACAAGAATTTCCGAGTGTTAAAGGAACAAGGGAAAAGATGAAGACTGAAACGAAACGAGGTGATTATGTGGCAATGGCAATGCATTCTATTGCAAGAGCTCTTCCATAGATAATGGGTCTTCTAACAGCATTCAATAATAAACTGGGCATATATAAAACTCAGGACATGGCATACAAGGAAATCTTATTCATTTACATATTACATATGTGATTATACTGTATATATCGATACTTTGTGGCCAAATGACAAATCACCTGACCTTCGGTTTCAACTTGGTCCAGGTTCGAATCCTTGGTCGACCAGAAGCAATTATCATACAGTTAATTTCCCCCTTGGGTCTCTGATAGCGAGACAGAGCAAATTGGATATTAAGAGATATTCATTGCTTATATGAATGAGTGTGTGTGTGTGCATATATATGTATATATATGTATATATATATATATATATATATATATATATATATATATATATATATATATATATATATATATATATATATATATATATATATCATATAAAAATGCATTTACATATGATTACATATATATCTCTTTCTAAGTGGGAATGCCTTAACATGGTGAAAGGGTTTGCGTATTGCCATGATCAGCAAAGCAGTAGTAGTCAGCGGCCCCATACCAGGTTGGTTTGCTATAAGCAATCAGACAAAAGTCTCCCACCATCACCAATTCGCAGCTGACCAGCGTCGTGATTAGAACTGGCCTAATACAAGGCATGAAACGGCTATATATACATATATGTAAGCCATATGCACAAAAATAATAATAATAATAATAATAATAATAATGATAATAATTATAATAATAACTATAATAATAATAATAATAATAATAATAAATATTAGAAAATGATCGTATTGATTTCTCTGTTACATGTTTCATATAGCAGATCAAATTTCTTTAGGTCTAATTGGATTCAGTTATAATAATTTAACCAAAGAACAATCTACATTTTGGCCTTCATATAAGAAGTTCATAGAGGAATTAGACTGATTTTTTTAGAGATTTTCCAAATGTGTGCGTGCGTGTATATATATTTATATATATATATATATATATATATATATATATATATATATATATATATATATAGATATATATATATCTATCTATATATATATATATATATATATATATATATATATATATATATATGTATACACATATATATATAAATATATATATATATATATATCTATCTATCTATATATATATATATATATATATATATATATATATATATATGTTTGTGTGTGTATACATATATATATATATATATATATATATATATATATATATATATATATATATATATATATATGTATACATATATACATATATATATATATATATATATATATATATATATATATATATATATATATGTATATATGCATACATATATATATATATATATATATATATATATATATATATATATATATATATATATATATATATATATATATATATATATATATATATATATATATATATATATATATATATATATATATATATATATATATATATATATATATATATGTATGTATATATCTATATATATATATATATATATATATATATATATATATATATATATTATATATATATGTATATATATATATATATTTATATATATATATATATATATATATATATATATATATATATATATATATATATAAATATATGTGTGTGTGTGTGTGTTCCCTCTATAACAGATATAAAATGCAGTATGAATACAAAGCAGATTTTTTTAGTCAATGGGATTTGCTTCTTAGAAATTTGAGATGATTGTTGTTGTTGTTGTTATTGTTGTAGATTATGTACAAAAGGGCTCCCTTCCGGAAGAAGCCTCAAATTCTTTTGATATATAGATAGACCATAGGTCATAGGGATTCATAGTGGGTTACTCTGCATTCAGGGGACATTGTTTGTCAGAAGAGAAACTTCTTAATGGAACAAAACAAATAGTCTTTATATGGAATGACTTTTAGAGAGAGAGAGAGAGAGAGAGAGAGAGAGAGAGAGAGAGAGAGAGAGAGAGAGAGAGAGAGAGAGAGAGAGAGAGAGAGAGAGAGAGTACCATCCTCCACCGAGACTAACAAAGAAGCGGGACTTCTCCTCTCTCAGCAAACACATCTAAAAGGTCATCATCATTTCACCATCACATTGCGACATTGTCTGTTGCAGTAACGTCACATTTCTCTGTGACATCAACTCAGATCTGTTGATTAGAAACAACAAGGAAACAAGGAAGACATGTACACGTGAAGAATCTCTCCCCCCCCCCTCACCCTCTCCTTACCATATATACATACCACTTTATTTAATGTCCTTATGATGGTAATAAAACGTTTATATAAAAAACAGTTAGTATTAGAGGTAAATCTATTGGATCAACAATAGCATATTATCAGTATAATGTCTAAATATCAGTAGAAAGGAATAGTGAATTATATAATCAGGTGCAGTGCATAAATTGTCCAAATTAACACAAAAAATAATAATCCAGGTTATTTATCAATATCATTTAGGAATATATGTCAACAAAATGATATTCCCAAAATAGCAAAAAATATATATCAAAACTATAGCATTCCATAAGCAAGCATTAAGTGAAAATCAGTATTCAAGAAATGGTATATATAGTATATTAGATTATATGTTAATAAAAAATATTCCAGAAGACAAAAAAAAGATATAGTTTAATAACAAAAACAGTACGTTCAAATTATGTCGTGAATGGGTGTCGAGTATACAAAACAGTATATTCATATTATGTTGTCAATGGATATCCAGTATAAAAATAGTACAATTAAATTATGTAGTATAGAGTATCAAAATAATACATTGCAATTAGGTCGTAAATGGATATACAATATAGAAATAGTACAGTCAAGGTATGACGTAAATGAGTATACAGAATAAAATTAGTATATTCAAATTACATTCTTAAAGGATGTATGGTATAAAAAATAGTAAAATCGAATTATGTCATAAATGGGTACAAAGTATGCAAGTAGTATATTCAAATTATGTTGTGAATGGGTATAGAGTATAGATATAGTACATTCAAATCATGTTGTGAATGGGTATACAGTATAATAAATAGTATATTCAAATTGTGTCGTAAATGGGTATACAGTGTTAAAAATAATACATTCAAATTATGTTGTAAATGGCTCTACAGTATATTGGAACTGATATATATTGAGAAACAGTGCTATTTTGTGGAAGGGAATAACTATACTATGTGATGAAAAGATACATTATATAAGGGCTAGGAATACTGAAGGTATCAACAACAAAAATCATTCCTGGTAAGCCATTGATAAAATATTATAACAAAAATATTATACAGCACCAAGATATTCTGAAAAGAAAGATAAATTATGAATTAACACTTTCTTGTCATCTGGTTACAGTGAAGATATATTTTTAATTCTCTAACGAAAATTTTTAGATTTTCAAGGTAAAATTGGCACTAGCTTCCTTGCTCACACACAATTACCCCATTGAGCAGGTGGGAAATAAGGGTCATGGGGCATAGACAGAGTTGGAAGTCTGAGGATAGGAGTCAGCAGGTGGAGAGCCTCATACTACAGGACCTTCCTGGGGCATTGTAAACCTTATCTCAGCTGCCGCTTGTTATCAGAATCTCGCATTGGACTATTGTGGACTTCTCTCAATTAGGATCAGATTCCTGTGGAAAGAAACATAGGATTTTAGGTTGAGAAGGTATATTTTTTCTTTGAGAAGGAATCAAAAGTTATTACAAAGCACATGGATTTTAGGAATGTATTTATAGGGGTTCTAAGGAATGTTTATTAAATAGGTTGACTATGACAACAGGAGTCCACAGCTCTACAGAATGGAATGGGTGTAGAGACGAACAGAAAATAATATGAGTAGTGGAAATGAAATTCCTGAAAAGAACATGTGGAATGATACATGATGGGAGAAGACCTGAAGACCTTTTGTTGAGATTGTGCACGTACAGGTGGACAGAAAAGCTGAGTGGAGAAGGTGGTGAAATGTACACTGATGTGCTGGTTCTGTACCAAAATGCATGTTCTTTATTCATGGAAATAAGTAATAAAATTCTGAAAAGAGTCAAGTATTCAAGTTCACTGATCACCATGTACTTTGGGCCACCATCATCATGATGAATATGCTTCAGGGCTTCATTAATTTCATCTTCCACTTTGGGAAGAGAAACTAAAATATATGAATGTTTCATAAAAGATTAATTCACAATTTTCATGTCAGCCAGAGTAAAATAGTTTCTTGCTAAAGATATTGCTTAAAGTTAGTGTTGAGAGTAATCATTTCTGTACAGTAGCAAGTTTGCAGATAGGAAGGTCACCTTTATATCTTTACACATTACCTCATTTTATTATGGAGATTGTGTATGTGCAGCGAGTGGAATAAACTGTATTTTGTATTCAATATAATTGTATGTACTTATGTAATTATATGAATTTCATTTTGTTTCTGTGGTAATCCATTGAATCTATTACCTGTAACCTAAATCCATTAGTTGGGATGCTTGTGTGCTGATCAAATGCTAAGCTCCAATGGTACTCACCTTGAGATTGTGATCAAAGGTGAGATCGAGTGAGTTCTTTTCAGTTCTGATCAATCAAGAGGATATAATCCCCTAAGTAGATTCCAGATGATTTGTTGGGATGAAGATGTCCTCGTCTTGCTTCTCAAGGAGACTAGACTACTCTTCTTTGATTATGTGAATCTGTAATTAAATGAAGATGATATTAAAAACTTCTCATGAAATATATAAAATAGCAATTGAAAGAACGGATCATCAAAATGGATCGTATCTTTCCGTTTACACACTACAATTATGATAGAACAATGTTCAAAAGGAAATATTCCATATTCATTTCAATAATCTTGAATTTGCATTCAAAAAGACAATCCGGAATCAAATGGCTCCTTCATTCTTGAATTTGTCACAATAATTGGAATGGAGAAATATTAATTGTGCATCAACCAAATCGTCCAGCAATAAATACTAAAAAAAATATATATAGAAGTTGAAGAGAGGAGGCTCTGTGCAAAGAAGTGGAAGATGACTCTAGAGAAGGACAAAGTAAAGGAATGGCTGTGTCTGGTACTCACCGACATCGATCCGAGATGAGAAGTGAAGGAATTAACACTTTGAGAGATGACCTGCTTTTCCCTGAGGTCAGACTCTATTTCCGGAATGCAGGCAATGTCTGTTGTTTAGGTACATTGCCTGGCCCTTCCAGTCATACACAGGCTCTTGCAGTTTTACAGCTGATAGGAAAAATGTCTCAAAAATTCTTTGAAAGCTCTCCACCCCTGCCCAAGTACTGGCTAGATGCAGAATGCTCAGACTCCTAAATAAAAAACGAGAAAAGATTCAGTATAAGAATGACCTCTCACCACAGGGCTGATGCAAGTGCCATTGGAATAAATGATGGACTTTACCAAAAGAAGCTCAACAAACAATTCTCCTGAAAACATGTAATAAACATAGAATTAATCTTTGTGAAAAAGAAAATATGTTTAATGCATCTCGCTTAATGCCTGAAGACAAATTAGCTAATTGATATCCATATGATGAAATTATTTAAAAGAGGTATTTTTACAGTTATTTTCTAAAGACAGGAGTTGAATGTTTTAAAACCCTAAGCTAAATAGACGAAAGTGCTGGAATACAAAAAGGATCTAATATAGGTCTCATGTAGTAAATTATCAAAGAAATATTTATTTATCATAAAAAATAGTAACCTTAACAATGATTGTATCAATAAAAATGACAATATAAAAAACTTGTGCAAGAGTTACCGAAAGGAAGGTAATTTTACTCTTTCCATATAATTAATTAGGAACAATAAATTCAGGTTTTATTTTTTTTACCCTTCAATTCATTTTGAGTAGTTCTTTCCTGAAAATCTTACCTCATCTTTTTGTCCGCTTCAGTTCTGTGTTTCTTCTCTCATCAGAAGTTGACTCAGGGGGTCTGACTGAAGCTGCTCTAACATATCAGTTTTTCTTGTGTCTAATAGATGACAGTGGTCAATATCCCTGTGCACCAGTCAGTCAGTCAGTCATTCAGTCAGTCAGTCAATCAATGTTCAGTTCTACCAGTTCATCTGATCTGTAAAATGGAAATAGCATCAACATAAGAGTGCATTACAACGTTTAAGTGCCATACAATAGATAGAATGTCTGCAATAAAAATCATGTGATATATCTTCACAAAATGGATCAACTGAATTAATAAGAATATGTAGTGGCAGAGCAGATCTATTCAGTATTATATATTATAAAATGTATGATATAAATTCACGGAAAATGATATACTTCTGATATATATAATTCAGTTTTGACCAAATTGTCTGATAAGAATAATGAGTAAAATAAAGGAGCTGTAGAAAAGAATGTCTATACAAAGAAGAGGAAGAAGATGACTCTAGAGAAGGTTTAAGGTAAGGAATGACTGAGTCTGGTAATTACAGCCATTAATCCGAGATAAGCTTTGAAGACCTGTCTTGGTGCTGCTCCCTGATGTCAGATTCTGGTTCCTCAATTCAGAATATTATCTATAAATTCTTTTGGAGAAACTCTCTACTTCCGCTCAGGTATTGGCTGCACTCAGTGTGCCCAACCTCCAGAATAAAAATCTGAGGTGAGGAGAGCCACTTTAGACAGAGTATTTCAAGCACCTCCTACCACCAGCTGTGGTTGGGAGCTTCCCTTGTCGATCCTGGCCTCTGGCACTCTAGTCAAGGTGTAGCTCAGGTCTTTGCAAGGAAGGACTCGCTGAGTGCAGGGAGATGTCCGAATGACATTTCTCTATAGCGCGGATGAAAGCACCATTAGAGAAAAGGGAGGAAGCCCCAAAGAGAAGCTCGTCACTTAATCATTTCCCTGCAAACATACAATAAACCTACAAAATATAGTTATTTTGAAAAACAGAATTATCAAATGCCTCTTACTTAATGGTCAATGATGAATTGGTGAAATAAATGCAATGCCTTAAAACCATTATAAGTAGGTACCTTTTATAATTATTATCTAAAAATAATAGTAGATTGCCTGAAACACCAGAAAAACATTTTCTCTTTTATTTGAGAAAACTAATCAACTTGAAGACAGCAGAGAAAAAGAAAAACCTCAAGCTACACTTACTGATAATTACTCCAGTGTTCCTCCCTCCTATTCCTTCGGTCTTTCTGTCTGCATGAAAATAAGAGAGACACACCTGACTTAATCTACCTTTGTTTGTTTCACGCTGATGTAGTAGAAATCATTACCTTTTATAGAGTAAAAATTTATATTTCTTTGTGTGAGAGAATGAAAGTATTCGAAAATAAGTCTAATTGTATAACTTTTTTTTTAAAATCTATATTCAACATGACTAATAAAAATGATTATTATTACTATTAGAAATAGTAACTTAAAATATTACCCTTTTTATTCCTTTAATAAGGAGCATTAACTACAAACCTTACATTTTCATTCCATTGATTAAAAGAAGTAACTCCTTATCATACCCATTTCATACAATGCATAAAGTACAGTAACTCAAAATTCTTAGCCTGAAAATCTTACCTCATCTTATTATTCTTTTCTCCAATGTCAGCTTCAGTTCTGTGTTTCTTCACTTTCTGATAAGAATTTGACTTCATGGGTCTGACGGACGCTGACCGAACATGTCAGCTTCTCTTAGGTCCAACAGATGACGAGGAACTGTATCCCTGTGCATCAGTCAGTTAGACAGTCAGTATTTGTTCTACCAGTTCATCTGATCTGCAATAGGAAACAGCATCAACATATGAGGCCATTACAAAGTTCAAGCGTTTTACAAAAGATCAAATCTTTGCAATAAAAAGCTTAGTGTGATCATTCTTTATTTTGATCCTTTATTGCGAAACTACTTTGATTAACTATAATAATATGATTCCTTTGCAGCAAAACAGGTCTATTTTAACATTCAAGTTTACAGAAAAAGTTATACTTTCGGATAAGTTTACTTCAATGTTCAAACTAATCGAATACCGAACTAGAGATTTCCCAAAGAAATCACCTGTCTGAAAAGTTTTAAGATCACTTTTTCTCTTTTCTTTTTTGTTGCATGATATGAGTCCTTTGAAGGACTTAGGAAGGATTGTTGTCTTCAGTCCCCTCCAGAGAGAGAGAGAGAGAGAGAGAGAGAGAGAGAGAGAGAGAGAGAGAGAGAGAGAGAGAGAGAGAGCGAAAGACTTCTTCTCTGAAGAGCTGATGCTTTACAGACTTGAACAGATTCCGTCCAGAGCTTTGAGGGAAGATTAGAGACATTTCAGAAGACATTATCAATGTAGTCTAATATTGAAAAATAAAATGTTAAAGGTGATGAAAACAACATTTGTTTTCATTCAGAGATTTATTTATGATGATTTCCACTGTTACTTATTACCTACCATCGCCTCTACTATCACCAGCAAGACTTGATTGTCATGAATAGATGTTAGACAATTTTTAAAGTGAATCTTAGTACATTCAAGTCTTGCAGGATTTTGCTAAGAATATGACATGATATAATGATTTAACATGATTGAAATGATTTAACCAAAGCAAAGTTCTGAGAATAGATATAAGTGAATAGAACAAACAGGAGAATGAATATAACAATAAACTTAATAATTAAAGTTTCCTAAAAATAGGTTTTTATGAAAAGACATTGAACTTTCCCTAACATTTGTTATTATCAAGTAGATGTCTGGGACATGATTAAACAAATACAAAGGCACTCCCCCCCACACACACGTGCACACACACACACACACACACACATATATATATATATATATATATATATATATATATATATATATATATATATATATATGATAATAATAATAATAATAATAATAATCTTTATATCAGCAAAAGCCATGTACAGAATTACAATAGATGTACAGTGATCTTACATTTATGACATCAGTAAGAAAGATAAGATATGCAATATTATCGGTGATACAGAACAAACATCAATTAGCAGGTTGATCCCAGAGTTCTAAGGTCTGGGTAATAGAATCATAGTAGCATTATTGCTTGATAATAATGATAATAACAGCAGGACTTCCAGACAGCAAAGATATAATATAATAAAACACGTTATCACACCATTACTGTATATTATTCCAATGTTATTTAGTGATGAAGATTTTGCATAGCCACAACAACAGAGATTAGTAAATACAATTCATTGCACTGACGCTTCCCTACTCCAGGTTTCCCACATTTTGGATTTTATTCTAGCAGCACTTGCAAGCACATTTTGAATTAGGGGATTTTCACTAGAACGTAGGCGGGAGGTGAGACTTACTATAGAGTGTCGAATGACGGTTTTTAGTTTATCCAGTCTTTTTTTTCAACAAACACCACTGAAGCTGAATGGTGCCTCGGGGTATTAGTGAGACGTCTTAGGATATCATTGTGAAGGACTGTGATACGTCTCATCGATTCACGCTTATAGTTTGCCCATAGCGAGCAGCCCTACACGTTATAGCAGTAGATTTGAAACAGGAATTTTTTTTATATCCTGGCGGCAGAAGGTAAATCTTCTCCTTACCATGTTCCCTGGACAACACAATTTACGTCACCTCTTTTCAATGTCACATATCAGAATCCTTTACAGAAATCACCTTTATAATCTGAAAGTGAATTTTATAATCTAATCATTATAGAAAGGTAGATTACCATGAATCCCTTATTGGTATTGTAACACTATTTTGACCAGTTAGGGATAAATTGTGATAATGAATTTTAATTTGGTGATTTGGATTTAGAGTGAGATAAAAAGCATCTGTAGTTGAAGAATTAACTCTGATGAACGTCT
>NC_090767.1:29257676-29280176 GCF_036898095.1 Palaemon carinicauda
CTGTGGTTGCAATGTCCGAAGGATGTCCCCAACCTTCTCGATGTCTTCTTCCTTGACGTCCTCGACATAGACATCGACAACTGGATCCTTCTCCAAGAAAGGGATGGGGCGACTGACGCTGCTGACGTCGTTGACACTGAAGCGAATAACTGAAAGAGAAAAAAAGAAGAAGAAGAAGAAGAAGAAGAAGAAGAAGAAGAAGAAGAAGAACGTTGAGAAAAATGATAATAAAAAACTGAACATTTTCTCTGTGTTTCTTTCTTAAGATTCTAAAGGAAAAGATCAAATGGGAATAATAATAACAACGAATTTAGAGGCAAAAGAACTAAACACAGTAGAGCAATATGTCTGCCAGTGTCTCTTTGAGGTTGCGTTAGTGTGTGTGAGTTTGCGTGTGTGTGCGTTTGCGTGTGCGTTTGCGTGTGCGTGTTGGAGTTAATGTGTGTGTGTGTGCAAGTGAGCATTGTAGGGCTCGCATAAGGTATGGCATCAGTCTCCTCATGAAACCCTCACATTATGCACTGTCTAAATCACATCAGCCAATAAAAACTCAGTTTCATTTTATTGTCAAAATTTAATTGGCTAAGAGAAACCTTTTCATATTCCTTTTGCTGATTGGTTCTCCCGTTCGGATAACTCCCCCCACATCCTTGTAGAGAACCAATCAGCGAAGGAAGGAGGCGGAGTCAGGAGGAGACTCGTTTGACTATGGCTGGTGCCGATATTTGTTTCCTATTCATTAAAATCATGATCACTATTATTCCTTTTCATCACTATTAACTAAATCAACGCCATTAAAATGAGACATTTCCTTTTAATATATGGAAGGAAAGAAATTAAAACTTAACATTGAAAGCTTTTATATGAAATTAAAATCAGATTAAAACAATATTTTCCTTTTTGCGAAAAAAACACCTGATTTAGACCTCTGAATATAATGTTCTACATCTATAGAGTAATAATGATGATGATAATGATGTTAACAATGATATTGATAATGATAACAACAATATTAACAATGAATGACAGGATGTAGGAAAGGAGGCGAGGTATTATAATGTCACTCAGAGGAAAGTAACAGAGAAAATTCTTACCTAAATATTCAATCTTTTTTGTCTTTTCCAAAGATCGACAGAAGGCGTCGAGACTGGGTTGGTCTAGAGGTCTCATACGAAGGATCCTAATATTTGGAGGGATTTGGAACGTTGGGTCCCAGATGCCTTGGTATTCCTTACAACTGTTCCAAAGAGAAGAAAAGAAAAGTAAGAAATAGTTATTGGATTTGATTGGGAATTTTATTATCAAGTTGATGATGATGATGATGATGATGATGATGATGATGATGATGATGATGATGATGAAAACGAAAAGTAAAAAAAGAATAATTTCGTAGAATATGGAAATTGATATTAACGAAAAATTAGAAATAAAAATCGGGACTTTTTGATGTTTAGCCGACTTATTATGAGTCTAATTGTGACAATGATGATAATGATGATACTGACTATATAAAATATATTGTTTACAAGACTCAAATTGATTATTATACTAAAGTTATGAGTTCTCTCTCTCTCTCTCTCTCTCTCTCTCTCTCTCTCTCTCTCTCTCTCTCTCTCTCTCTCTCTCTCTATTAGTAGGCCTATATATGTGTGCATGTGCATATGTTTGTATATATGATCATGTACCAGTGTATTGTCATAAAGATATTTTATTATTATATGTATCTTGCAATATTAAAAATAACTGTGAAGTAATAATAACTTACTCATTTGTGAGTAGATTCTTGATTGACTCTCTCTCTTCTACGGTCGGCTCTGAATCTCCTTCGAAATGGTTATATAGACGTATCTCTGATGGGTTGATATGATGCCGGTAGAGTTGCCTTTGCAGTTCAACTAACCCATCAGTGTCATAAAGGGATATTCTGATTTTAATTCTCTCTCTGTTCGGGAGAGGGGGATCTGTGGCTCTAAGGAGGGCAATGTACGCATCAATTGTATGATTTTCAATTCTGGTGTTTTTATCAATCAACTTGAACCTCTGTGCTATCCATCTTGCAGAAGAATGATCACATTTGATATTCTTCAAGACTCTTAGCACAGAGTCTTTGTCGTTCACTCCCGACCTTACTAGGAGTTCCAGTGCCTCAATCTTGGCATCATTTGACACCTTCATCTCGTCTCCGTCACCCACATGGAATAGGCTGATCATATGTATCATCATATTTTGATATTTGTGAAGGTTTTCAGGGAGACTCCCTCCAAGAAGCATTTTAAAGATCTTTTTAACTCTGGCTGTGTTTACTGATTGGTACCAGGATTGATTTGTCAATTTCATAGGGAAAGACAGAGCTGCCATGAATTCCATTATCCCTTTATGCGGGAAACTGTAATGAAAGGAGCCTTGGGAAGTGGTCACTTTCTTCAGGAAGGCGCCAGTTAGCTCTTCGGCTGGCAATTTCAAATGAAAACAGAACTTGGACAAATATTTGATGGTGGATTTTGGAATATTGATTTCATTATTTTGTAATGCTTTGAATGATTCACAACATAGTTTTTCAATAGCCTGCTGAACTCTATCATTTAATACACTTAGTGGTAAGTGAGCTGTGAGCGGGTTTTTCGCCAAACGCTCCTTCAATTTTGATAGAGACAAAAGGTGAAATTGCCAGTAGAGCTCAGCTTCAGTGGTGATGTTGCTTATAACCTCTGGTTTAATCATCCACAGAACTGTTACAAGAGCGAGATTTAAGGGTAGTCCCCACACCTCATGCATAGTGTGCTTTGTTTTCCTCAGATACTGCAACAATTCCTCTAATGATTGCAAGGGAGAATTGCCTGACCCCAATACTGCATAATACTTGCATACAAACTCTTCTCTCTTCTCCTCTGGAATTCCCTCAAGACTAATTGTAGAGACAGTTGTGTAATCGGATTTCACTTGATTGTTGAATCTCTCCTCAAATTCAGGTCTGGTTGTCACAATAACACTAATTTTGCGGGATTTCTTCAGTGTCAAAACATCTTGGATTAATTTTGATGATTTGTCGTTTAATTCATCATACCCATCTATGATGAGTAGACATTTATAAGCCAAACACACATCAATAATTTCATTACCTTGGAATTTCTGGTGAACGTCTCTGAAAAACGCCACTAACAAGTCTTTAAAAGATTCAATGGAATCCCTGCATTCTGCATACAAAAGTATGTCATAGTCATTAAGGCCTTTGATGTCGTCCTTCTTAGAGAGCCAGTCAGAAATGATCTTCTTAACCAGAGTGGTTTTCCCCATACCTGCCATTCCCTTGATCAGTAAGAGTCGACTGGGATCGTCATGAGGTACGTGATTCAGTATCTCCTCTATAGGAACACTACAGGGGCCACTTTCCCCTTCTAGCTTCATTTCTGTGTAAATCTTCTCTACTGGTGTGTTGGGGTTAGAAGAGGTTCCTGTTATCAGGTTGAGAGGATTAATGCTTTTAAATTTTTCAAGAATGATCTTCAAACAAGGGAAGCCTTCTTCTTCCAATAACTTCTTCTTTTTTGCGAAGTCAATTTCCCTTTGATATTCATCAAAGACCTCGGCTCCTATACCTCCTTTCCCTATCTCATGGATCTTTTGTCGTGTGTTATCAAAAACTCTGTCCATTTCTCTTTCGATTTCTTCTTTATCCTCAGGGTTTACCCCATCCCAGAGCATGACAAGTTTTAAGCCCTCTTGAATTTTCATTGTAAGTTCATATACTGTATTTATTATGACAAAACATCTTATTCTGTCTATTTTCAAATTGTGGGCTGTCTCATTCCTTAAATTCTTCAAGGACGTTAAAGACATTTCTGGGTCAGAACCATTTTGTTTGTGCCACTTTTCGTCATTTTTTCTAGCTAAACATTTAGAAAACTGAAAAAGCACATGAATCATAGTTATGTCCCATGTATCGAGTGATGAAGGATTCATGAACTTATCCCATTGATCCTTTGAAAGATTCCTCTTGACCTCATTAATGTTGACCCCTTGGCTTACGAGATAGTCTTTAAAATTCTTCTTTTTGGTCCATCCCCTGTATATCCAGCCAAGGATCTCTAAGTAAAGAGGCTGAATGACTTCCCTGAACATCTTCCACAATCTTACGCTTGACTCGTCGAACTCATCGATTTCGATCGGAGGAGGAACGGTGTCTCTGTACAAAAGAGAAGAGGGAATTGGAAAAGAAAAACCTTCCAGGTGATTAAAATGAGAAGAAATACAAAAAAATATTTATATTCACAAATAATATAAAATTGAATAACCTTTTTCTGACAAAACTTATACATATATATATATATATATATATATATATATATATATATATATATATATATATATATATATATATATATGTATATATATATATATAAATAAATATATTTATATCTATATATATATATATATATATATATATATATATATATATATATATATATATATATGCATATGTATATATATATATATATATATATATATATATATATATATATATATATTATATATACATATATATATATATATATATATAGATATATATATATATATATATATATATATATATATATATATATATATATATGTATATATATATATACATATATATATATATATATATATATATATATATATATGTATGTATGTAAATATGTTTATATATATATATATATGTATATATATATATATATATATATATATATATATATATATATATATATATATATATATATATATATATATCTACATAAATATATATATATATGTATATATATATATATATATATATATATATATATATATATATAGTTAAATATATATATATATATATATATATATATATATATATATATATATATATATATATATATGTATATATATATATACATACATACACACACACACACACACACACATATATATATATATATATATATATATATATATATATATATATATATATATATATATATATATATATTTATATACTGTATATTTTATACGTACATATATATACAGTATATATATACATATATATATATATATATATATATATATATATATATATATGTATATATATATATAACGGATTTTGAGCGAAGCGAAAAATCTATTTTTGGGTGAGATGGCCATGTCGTCCTGATGGAAGTTCCTATAGGGTAGCTTCCTAGGGTATTTTACAACTACGGCGATATTCCCAGAGAATTTACCTTAAGGTACCCAGAATTCTAACTCCTGGAGCGAATATCCCTAATGAAAGGGATATCGCGACATATCAGAGGACGTATTCTTGACACGCCACATGGCAATCTGCACCCCAAACAGAGATAACACATCGAGGGGTCAATTGGCAAGAAACGAAAACGGGAAAGAAAAAGGGGGAGACGCTCCCGAGGCTCCCTCTTCTCCAGTTTCGTAAGCATGCCTGGCGCCAATCCTGGCGCCATCTGTATTCCTTGTAGCGTACACGAGGTGCTACAGATACTGTATGTAGGGAGGGGTCCTACAGCTCTATCATAGAAAGGGAAGGGCGGGTCCATCTGGACGACATGGCCATCTCACCCAAAAATAGATTTTTCGCTTCACTCAAAATCCGTTTTTTGGGCTCAAGCCATGTCGTCCTGATGGAAGTATACCAGAGCATTACTGTATTTGTGGATTCTCAGAACGTGCCGTACTCCCCGGAGGTAATTTTTCCCGGTCGACTAGACCTAGAGACCTAAGATGTTACCGTTATACATCTTTTCAACTAACCATAAACCATGTTAGAGCTTCCTGCCCCCTACAGGGAAGAGTCCTACTAGACTCTGGAAAAGTCTCGAAGAGTACATATACCTATGTATGAATACCAGGCAAGCTAATATAGTGGTCTCACCCTATATTTAGTAAAGCATAGTTTGTAAAGAACCACTGCGTCAATATGAAATATCAACCAGTTCTCCGCACAATACTTGTATTGGACAAAGGTTTATATCCGCATAGGGGGAATCTTGTAAAACCGCCACCGTCCCTTTCTGGGACGGAGTCCTCCCGTTAAGGGAAAGCATAAACCAATGCAACATAGCTTGCATAAAGGAACAATTCTATTAGAATTATCCCAGATAAGGTACATAGAATGAATGCTCAATTATACCAATAAATTGACACAGGTGAAGGAGACGCAAGGTTCTCAAGAACAAGTTTATTGATAAACAATAAATAGACAGGTTAACAACAATTACATATATATATATATATATATATATATATATATATATATATATATATATATATATATATAGAGGAGGATAACCCAAAACTTTAAGCATAAGTATGATAGTAAACAGAACTTGTTTATCTGAAAGAAAAAACATTATTGCCACTTTGAAGATACCGAGGTATCAAAGTCATAAAAGTCTGTATTACAAAAAAATCACATTAGCGTTAGAAAACGCTCGGCACACATGTCTGCACTTATGCTAGGTTCACCTTTGGAAATGGAACAGTCTATGTGTAATAATTAGAATAGTTAATATTACATGTTTAAAACACATGACGTAATATGTCATGTTAGATGAAGGAGCTAGCCGTGGGACTTGCTGTAGTCATTCAAATCATAAACAGGACGTACAATGCAAACCTCGACAATATGACATTCTTCTTAAACGTCAACACATTGTCTCAGCATGTGAAAGTTTGTGACGTCACCGGATGCAGGTGTCTTCCGAGTTTGTGACGAGTCTAATATAAACTAAGCATACGATATCTGTGATATCGATAAGTTAGTCAGTTCATATCTATACTTCACTAGAATTGGTCATCTGACCAACCCAGCTTCCTCCAGTGATGGAGATGTTTAACTCTGTTGTTTTTATAGAATAAATACTTTAAAGCTAATAAGATGTATTCTGTTATCCATTTACATACATCTGAAACAACACATACTCAATGTGTGCTTATAACAGTAGCCCACCAATAAATGGTGGCAGCGGTTAAACTCTAAGAATTAGAGAAAAATCTTCAAGACTTCAAAATAAAAGCTGTAAAACCAGAAAAAGATCTTTAAGACATCAAAATAAAATCTGTAAAACCAGAGAAAGATCTTCAAGACTTCAAAATAAAAGCTGTAAAACCTGAGAAAGATCTTCAAGAACTCAACATTATCTACATGAATCTACAATTTTGACTAAATATTATAGTCCAACGGAACAGTTAACATTAACAAATGTTATGAATACCAATTGAATCTTCAATCAACATCCTAGGAAACCCAAGGACTGGCGTTCAACAATTGCAAAACATACCCAGGAAGCACTACATTCAACAAGAAACTCGAACGATACATCGCTAACAAAACATCAAGAGAGAGAGAGAGAGAGAGAGGACGTGTCGACATCACGCAGATCCATATATAAGCTAAGTACAGATTTTTTTAATTCATTCCAGTTTGGGCAGTGAAGTGTAGTTATCACGAGTCGTTAGTCGATTATTACTGGGGTGAGTGAATTGCTAATCTTTGTTAAAGGAAACTCTGAATTCTCATTTAGAATTTTTCTTTCTTTGTGCTAATTCCTTTTTCTTTCAGAAATTCTCGGGAAATGTTTTGGGATTAGTAACATTGTTTGGGGAATTTTGTTATACATATGCGTTTACGCAGTGGGCGTCTGTACTCATATAGATATTTTGATAGAATTGCAAGGGGTCGAAGAGATAGGAAAAAAAAAATACAGCAGTCATGACTCCTCCTGTGAGTCCTTCCCCTGGACCTAGTAGTGTAGGCCAGACTAATCCTCCTCCAATTGTGACGCTTGTAAATTCCAGGTCAGCAATCCTTCCTTTTCAGGGTCGAGTCAACGGGTTCTTGCCACAAAATGTGGAGTCATGGATTTCATCCGTCGATGCCCATTTAAATGCCAAACAAATCGTAGACCCTTTTGTACAATTACAAGAAGCTAAAAGTTTTATAGATTTTTCTAAGGGGGATGGGAGTGCGTATTAAAGAGGTGTTTCATTTCAAGAAGCAGTTACTTGGGATGATTTCAAAGTTAGGTTACTCGCGATCTATGGGGGTGAGGAAGCCTTGGATGTAGTATTAACGTTACGAAATACACATAATCAAGCCACTATGAATCGGCTTAATGTTATTGAGAGAGCAGCTCTCATAGCTGATAGGCTTAACGAATATCAGGACATTTTAGGTCATTCCACTTGGGTTACTAACGATAACATCTCCGTGAAAGATTTTTTGCGATTAATGTATTTGACTTGCATGACACTTATGTTGCCTGAAGCTTTAGTGCGGTGTTTTGATAAGAAGTTAACGCCTGCAAGTACGGAATTGGATGTCTATAAACAGATAAAGAAACACATGTCCAAGTGTCCAGATCTCGATCCCGTGTTAACTCAAGTTTTTGCAAAGAATGAAACAAAACCACAAACAGTGAACGTAGTTAACAGTCCAGTAGCGGGAATGACGTGTTATAACTGCAAATGTCAAGGTCACATAAGCGCGGACTGCAGAACGAAATTTTGCTCAATTCACAACACTGCAACGCATTCATATAGTCAATGTTACTCGCGTAAGACACAACAATATCCCAGAAATACACAGTCAATTCCACAGTCAGTTCCATATGGAAATAAAAAAAAAAATCCTCATTTTAACAATAAGAAGAAACAACCAAATGTCAATGCAGTTCAGAGTCCAAAACAAACAAACACTTCTTCGAATATCGCTGAGCCTGGGCCGTCAAACCAGACCTCGCAAGGTCAGACTAATTTTCAGAATGTGCAGAGCAAAGCAAATACCACATAGTTAACTCTAGAGGGGAAGAGAGTGATGTTGGGTCAAGGTCATTCATGTCAACATCAATAGTATTGAATAATCAATTTAATGTTTTATCAGATAAATGTGAGACAACAGATTTTCCTATGAAACACACGGCCGAATTAAGTAAAACAGTGCATGCTCCCGTAGATTTGCAACGAATTCATACAATAATAAGCCAAAATGAGTTACGGCCAACCTTATATGCTGTAAATTTAGAACACAAATCCTTTACGTTATTTTTTGACTCTGGTAGTCCACGTAATATCATGGATTTGAAGACACATCATTTGTTGTTTTCGAACTTTCCGATTGAAAAATCAGGAATTAGACTTTCAGGTATAGGAAATAATGAATTAAATGTCCTAGGCATAACTCA
Source organism: Palaemon carinicauda (assembly GCF_036898095.1). Taxonomy (NCBI): domain Eukaryota; kingdom Metazoa; phylum Arthropoda; class Malacostraca; order Decapoda; family Palaemonidae; genus Palaemon; species Palaemon carinicauda. Next base: position 29,266,886 of record NC_090767.1, read on the forward strand.
TGGTCAGTTCAGAATCGGTAATCGCACGTTTGCCGATACATTTGTTGTTGTAAAAAATATTAATATGTATCCAGCTGTAATTATAGGATACCCATCTATGGGAAATCAAAACATTATCTTAGCTCCTGCCAAGCACGGCGTGTATATCAAAGGAAAATTCTATAAGTCTTCTAATACATTAAAATCAGTTTTGGATAAAAAGGAGACGACAAATGTAACCGTAACGTACGTTGAAGAACCAATAACTTGTCTCACTAATAAAGAAATAATATACGCGACCCAGCAGAATTCTCGTTCACCCGTAATATCATCTTGCACGCAATCTATCGAACCAAACGTACCTTCGAATTTAATAGTGCAAATAAAGAAAACATTACCGGGATCTGAAATATTAATCCTTTCCGATACTTTGAAAACTAACGGATTGTCTGTCACACAAGCTATTTATACAGTAGGCTCACATCAGCAATGTAATATCGAAGTCTGTAATCATTGAAATAACACTTTAGTAATTCACAAAAATCAACATATCTTGGATGTAGAAGTTTATAAACATCGTATTCTTACCGTTGCTGAAATCAATCACTCTCAATCAGTTGCGGATGAATCCCTTTTGCGATCTATTAAAAATAAAATCAGTAAGGACATTCAAGACGAAGAAATTCAGCAGAAAATTTTTGAACTTTTAACTAAATATCAAGATGTTTTTTCCACTATGGATGGATCCTTAGGAAAAACAGATGTGATCGAGCATCAAATAAGGTTAAAGGACAAGCAGAAAATTATATATGTACCCTCGTACAGACTCCCTATGAAATTCCAGAATGAAATAAATGATGAAGTAGGTAAAATGTTAGAGGAAGGAGTCATTAGAAAATCTAACAGCTCTTATAATTTTCCTTTAATAGTTGTACCGAAAAAAGATCGAACATGGCGTATCTGCGTCGACTTTCGTCGTCTAAACGAGGAAACGATCCAGTGCCATGTACTGACGATATTTTGTCTTTGTTAGGTCAAAATAAATATTTTACCAGTTTGGACTTACTTAAAGGCTTTCACCAGATATCATTAGAAGAAGATAGTATCCCATACACAGCCTTCAGCACAGCCAGGGGACATTATGAATTTTTACGGATGCCTTTTGGTTTACGTTGTGCTCCTATAACATTTACAAGAATGATTAACATAGTGTTTGGAGACTTGTTAGGGGATATATTGCATGCCTATATGGATGATCTTGTAATATTTTCCAACACCTTAGAAGAACATCTACGTAAGTTAGAACTAGTACTACAGAGATTAAGACAACATAACTTAAGGGTAAAGATTAGTAAGTGTGAATTTTTCAAAACAGAATTAATATATTTAGGTTTCATGGTGTCAAGCCAAGGTCTTAAAGTAGTCCATGATAAGGTGTCGGCTATACGTAATTTTCCCATACCTACTAATGTCAAGGGAATACAGCAATTTCTGGGTTGTAGTGGATATTACAGGCGTTTTATACGCAACTATTCAATAATAGCCGCTCCTTTAACTGATCTTACGAAGAAGGGCGTAGATTTCATATGGTCTGAGCAACATCAACAGGCGTTTAATACTTTGAAAGATGAACTGTGTAGTTCTCCTATCTTAAAATTTCCTGACTTCGGTAAGGAATTCTTCATTGCAACAGACGCCTCAGACTTAGGAGTAGGAGGGGTATTGCTTCAGCAATATGATAAACAATTTTTCCCGATAGCTTTCTATTCTCGAAAATTGAGAACTTCCGAAAGTAAGTATGCAGTAATAGACAAGGTAGGGCTAGCTATTGTTAATTCGCTAGTGCATTTTAAGTTCATAATTTACGGTTATCCCGTTAAAGTTCTTACTGACCATAAACCACTAACAGAGTTCTTTAAAGGCTTCAACCACAGCCCTAAACAAACTCGGTGGCATTTGATCATTCAAGATTTTGGCGCAAGAATTTGGTATTTACCTGGGAAAGCAAATATCATTGCGGATGCATTATCACGCAACCCCGTGTCATCCTGTACGGAGCCTTTAGCTGAATTAATAGATATATCAACATCCATGCCTATTGTAAAAACAATATCTGAACAAGAAGATTTAGGCTGGAGCGCTGAATTGTTACAGACTGAGCAAAGAAAAGATCAGAAAATAGAAACAATTATAGATGCTTTGAAAGGCAATCATAAGGAAAAGGAATATATAAAGTATAAGCAGCAGAATTATATAATCAAAGATAATATTCTGTGTAGGACTGTGACAAGGAAAACCCGCAATACACCACATGTAACTAACGACCAGGTAGTAGTACCAATCTCACTTATTTCCACTGTCCTGAATTGGTTGCATTCAAATCCATTACATGGACACCCTGGGTTCTCATTAATGTCACAGAAAGCCAAATGTTTTTTTTATTGGCATACAATGCTTACAGATATAAAAAGACACATAGCTAATTGTCGCACATGTTAGGAAAACAAAGGGCATACGAAAACACCTATCAGCCTAGGAGCTTATCCTGTGCCCAATCAACCCTTTGAAAGAATACATTTAGATTTGTTAACAGGATTTTACAAGTCAGACAGAGGAAATAAGCACCTCTTAGTAATAATAGATGCTTTAACTCGATATACAGAACTAATAGCGCTTAAAACTAAAACTGCGATTGAATGCGCTAGGAAGTTTTACTAGTGTTACATTTGTAAACATGGAATTCCACACTTGATAATCTCAGACTCGGGTGGTGAATTTAATAATCACTTTCTTACCTCATTGTGTGAATTCCTCAACATAAAGAAAATAAATACCATGATATATCACCCAGAGTCGAATGGGCTAGTGGAAAGAGCAAATAGGAAGATATTAAATATATTGAGGGTAACACTAGGGGGATCAGACCCCAACTGGGATATTGCAATACCGGCGGCACTGAGTACTCTGAATCATTCATATCATATATCAATTAAAATGTCACCGCATGAAGCATTGTATGGTACCCCAGTTAGAACGCCTTTCCATGTATTAACGCCTACAACTAATCTATCAAATCCTTTAAAAGAATGTATAAATGCAAGTATAAGTCGATATGATATCCTTCGAAAGAATTTAGAAGAATCACAAATCATAATGAAAAGGAATCATGATAAAACAGCGAAACCAACTAAAACATATACCGTGGGTGATAACATATATATTCAAATCAATGTACGAAAAGGGCTCAATTATAAACTAACACCTGAGTTTCAAGGCCCATTTAACATTTTGGAAACATTAACGGCCAATAGGTTTAGAGTTCAAAACGTATCCCAACCCACGGATGAGAGAATAGTACCATTGGCTCACATAAGAAATTAAAAAGAAAAGAGAGGAAAAGATGTGAGGGAAATTTTTTTTTTATTTTATGTGATTAAAAGTTTTCTTTTTAATACAGGAGTAATTACATATATTTTTCTCGTTACAGGTTTCCAAGATGAATTTTTTGTTGTTGGGAGTGATATTGTTCGCTCAGATATTTTTCTCGTGTGGGATGAGCTCTAAAACTAAAAATATATATTTTAAATATGGCAATATAGTTGAAAGACAGGAAGACATTTTTATTACATCAACCAACATAATTGTAGAAGTGAATATGCAAGCAATTTTTCTTCAAGAGAATGATGTCACTAGCTTAAGAACCGCCATTTCAAGGTTTTCTGCATCATTGGATGAGTTGCATAGAAGATATTTTCATTTGACTACAGAGAGTTTGCTTGGATCAACATTAAAAGTTGCAGAGATGCTATCTGATGACTTGAAAAATAAGACTGGCGAGACAGGATCTTTGGCTTATGACCTTTTGATGTGGACTGTAGGACACGAACATAAAGAAAGACGGAATCCGTTTATTTATGCTGCATTAAGCATCTTTGGGTCTGTTGCAAGTTTAGGTTTAGGAATTTCCAATCGTCTTAAAATTAGTAATCAAAATAAGAAAATTGAGTTCTTGACTCATAAAGATGAATTGATTATGTCAGAACTGAGGAATCAGTTAGCTTCAATCAATAAAATTATGGATTTAGTAAATGAACATTCAAATAATATCGTTCAAATTATGGAAGTACAGGATTTGTTGGCAACATTAACGTATTATGATTCAAAGATAGATCACATACATAACAGAATTGCACATTTCATTGAGAAATCCAAGGATTATGTAGAAGCTATCACGTTAGCAACTAAAGGTGTATTGTCGCCCCATTTGTTGCCTATAAGTTACTTAAAGTTAATTCTGGAGAACGGAAGGGATAAACTAGGCTATGTTCCTTTGTTAGACGAACATAGGTTAGAATTTTATTACAGTCTAATTACAGTAAACGTAGATAATAACAAGATTATGATTACAATTCCCTTTGATTCTTCTGATGCCTGGCAATCTTACAGGATATCACCATTTCCGACTTTCATGACGAATCACTCAAATCCAGTAATATCCAGTTTGACAGGACACGTATTGATTTCCCCAGACAAGGAAGCATATACGGTCATTAAAGACTTAAATCAATTAACTCACTGTTCAGACGCAATGGATAAAAAAATATGTACAGCTGACTCATTTGAATTCCATAAAAACTTAATGGATTCATGCGAGTTAGGTATAGTGCTAGACGGTGCTCTCTCCCATACAAGTGAAAATTGTCTGGATAAGCTTTATCCCTTTGACCATAATGAGTTCAATTGCAGACTGAACAATGGCTCGTGGATACGATACGACAAGGACGGCTTCAATGTATCATGCCCTGACGGATCCACGTCCTTCACCCACATCTTCGTCGCAGCAGATGGTTGTGTCGGGACTTCCCCGAATTCCATGGTGACTGGTCTACGGACACTCATCAGAAAACGAGCCTACTTCGCGAACTTCACGTGGACCTCTACAAAGCCAGCACTTCCTCTCCCGTACAACAAACATGTGGCAAAGCGGTTGATGAAACTTACCGAAAGGGACCACCTGTCACCGACTTATAAGGAAATCCTTCACCACATACTACTAGCAGGATTGCCGTTTACGGTGGTGATATTTATCGCCGTGAACATCCTTGTTTGGCGTAGGTTACGGCACAGCATGCAGCTACAAAGGAACGATTCGCCTAGTCCCGACGATACTCCATACTTGATTCAATTCAAAGCCGTTTGAGTGGCCACCTCATTCGCTAAAGGAGTAAATTGTCGGGAAGTGTTTGTAAGGAAAGCTGTTAGTACGCTAGTAATATGTAATTGAAGAAATTTTCTATATTTGCATTGTTAAAAATACATTTAAAAGAACATTTAAAAAAAAAAAGATATAAATCATTTTTTCTCACGGCATCTAATAAAAATATATAAGCCGGAATGTTAAAAAAGAAAAGAGAAAAAAAAATATATAACAGAATCTATGGGCATCTAATAAAATATATCAGCCCTATATATAAATATATATATATTTATATATATGTACGAAACCGTGGTACGTGTACGTACCAGGAATTCGTGTTTGTGCACTAAAAAATTGAGTATTATGTTTCTGACAAAGGTAACAATTATTCTTTAACAAGTTACCGAATCATATATGTCAGTAGTTTTTTTTTTGGTACCATATAATCATTTGCTAGCAATATTCCATATATGTGATCTTTATTTTATCATGCATTTTTCTTTTTGCTTTGGTAATATCTTTTTTATATGCATTATTGTTATTATTTTTTAATGTGCCTGTTTGGACATTCGTCCTCGGTTGATTATGGCTAAAGTTAAACAAAGAATAATACATATGTCCAGTCACACCTAGTAACCATGTTTTGGCTTGTTGTTAAATTTTTGTGAAAAAATTGAGATAGCTGGCCGAGCTTATGTAATAATTAGAATAGTTAATATTACATGTTTAAAACACATGACGTAATATGTCATGTTAGATGAAGGAGCTAGCCGTGGGACTTGCTGTAGTCATTCAAATCATAAACAGGACGTACAATGCAAACCTCGACAATATGACATTCTTCTTAAACGTCAACACATTGTCTCAGCGTGTGAAAGTTTGTGACGTCACGGGATGCAGGTGTCTTCCGAGTTTGTGACGAGTCTAATATAAACTAGGCATACGATATCTGTGATATCGATAAGTTAGTCAGTTCATATCTATACTTCACCAGAATTGGTCATCTGACCAACCCAGCTTCCTCCAGTGATGGAGATGTTTAACTCTGTTGTTTCTATAGAATAAATAATTTAAAGCTAATAAGATGTATTCTGTTATCCATTTACATACATCTGAAACAACACATACTCAATGTGTGCTTATAACAGTAGCACACCAATATATGTGGGCAACTCAGTGCCCTCACTAAGTTTGTAGTACCGTATGTAACTACACACTCACCCTGGAATTAATCGTCCCAATTAAAACCACTGTTCCTCGCAGAGTTAAACAGTAGGGTTAACGACGCGACCCACTGCTACCACAGATCTCTTTAGTTCCTCTACTTGCTTCGCATAGTGGCGAAAGAACACTCTGGAAGACTTCCAGCCAGTGTATGAACGGAGATGTTCAAAATCCATACAATTAAAGAAATTTAAGGATGAGGCAACTTTCCTCGGATCGTGACCTGCGGGTGTACTGTCAGGATCCGCTCTGCGAATAAAATATGTGATTTTCGCTCTGAGTTGATTCAGAGATAAATTTGAGCCTGATGTTTCTCCCCTGAATAGTTGACCACCCTTGAAGTCTAAAGTTCTACGGAGATACACCTTTAGGCATTCTACTGGACATAGAGATGCATCTTCTTTCAGAGGGCAGATTCTCCAGGGCCCCCACCTGTTGGTGGGTAACTCATTCTTGGCGAGAAACGTAGGATCCGGAAACAGGTTCAGTTCTATCCCATCCAGATGCGAGTGCAAATAGGAAAATAACTTTTTGTGTCAAATCCTTTAACGCACACTCCTCATTGCTCAACAGAGAAGCGAAATGAAGAACTTTGTCTAAAGACCATGAAATGGGTTTTGGAGGTGCTGAAGGTCTGAGCTTAGCACAGGCTTTCGGAACTTTATTAAAGATCTCGTTACCGAGGTCGACCTGGAAGGCATATAGAATGGGTCTTGTCAAAGCAGACTTACACGCCGAAATCGTGTTAGCTGCTAACCCTTGACCATGGAGGGGGATGAAGAAAGATAAGCAGAAGTCTGTCGAGATATCCTGCGGATTCTTCGCCTTGACAAAGGCCACCCATTTTCTCCAAGATGACTCATATTGCCTTCTAGTAGATTTGCACTTATATTCCTCTAGGAAGTCTATGCTGGCTTTCGAAATCCTGAAACGCTTTCTCACCGCTAGGGAGAGAAAATCATGAGCTGCAAGGTCCGGGTTTTCTGTAATGAAGCGCAGACAGTCGACTTCTGGACTCGCTGGGTCAGAACTGGATCTGGTAGCGGTACAAACTTCAGCCGCAGTTCCAATGCCAGGGGGAGCCACACGCTGTTCGGCCACTTGTGGGCTACTATTGCCGCTACCCCCTTGAAGGATCTCAGTTTGTTGAGGACCCTCAACAGAAGGTTGTGAGGAGGGAACAGATAAATCCTGGACCATCTGTTCCAGTCGAGGGACATCGCGTCCACTGCTTCCGTTAAGGGGTCCTCATACGGGGACACGTACAGGGGCAACTTCTTGTTGTCTTTCGTCGCAAAGAGGTCTATCTGCAGTTCTGGGACTTGATTCAGAATGAAGGAGAATGATCCTGCGTCTAAGGACCATTCCGACTCTATCGGTGTGAACCTGGATAGAGCGTCCGCTGTCATATTGCGGACTCCTTGAAGGTGAACTGCCGACAGGTACCACCTCTTCTTTTCCGCCAATCGGAAGATGGCCAACATCACCTTGTTGAGAGGTGGTGACCTCGATCCTTGTCGATTCAAGCATCTCACAACTACCTCGCTGTCCATCACCAACCTTATGTGGATCGAGTGACGCGGGGAGACTTACTTTAAGGTAAGGAGCACTGCCATAGCTTCTAGAAAGTTTATGTGAAAGGTCTTGAATAGCTTGGACCAAGTCCCCTGGACTTTTTTCCGATAAGAGTGACCTTCCCATCCCTCCTTCGAGGCGTCTGAGTGAATCGTCACCGACGGGGGAGGTGGCTGAAGAAGAACCGACTTATTTAGATGTCTGGCTTGGGACCAAGGCCTGAGAAGAGTACGTAGCCGAAGCGGAACTGGTCTTCTCAGATCTCTTCACGCGTTTGATGCATAACTTCTCCAAACTCCGGTTGCATCCTTTAGCTGTGCTCTTAGCACTGGGTCTGTCACAGAAGCAAACTGGAGAGAGCCCAGTACCCTCTCCTGTTCACGTCTTGATATCCTTTCGGAATCTAGAAGTCTCTTGACAGAACCCGCTATCTCCTTCCTTTTCTTCGCCGGGATGGAGAAACGGTGTGACATTAGGTCCCAGTGGATTCCCAGCCACTGGAACTTTTGAGATGTAGAAAGTCGAGACTTTTTTCTGTTGATCTTGAAGCCTAGATACTCTAGGAACTGGATCACTTGACTGGAAGCTTGAAAGCATTCTGTCTCGGATGCTGCCCACACCAACCAGTCGTCCAGGTAGGCTACTACCTGAATTCCCTTTAGGCGTAATTGTTTGAGAGCTACGCTCGCAAGCTTCGTGAAAATCCTTGGGGCTATATTTAGCCCGAATGGCATGGCTCTGAAGGCGTATAGTCTTCGTTGTAGCTTGAACCCTAGGTAGGGGGAGAGTCGACGGTTGATTGGAATGTGCCAATAGGCGTCCGACAAGTCTATGGAGACGGAATATGCCCTCTTGGGCAGTAAGGTCCTTATGTGTTGCAGTGTTAGCATCTTGAATTTGCAATTCACTATGAACTTGTTGAGTGGCGACAAGTCCAGAATGACTCTGAGCTTTTCCGAGTCTTTCTTGGGAACACAAAACAGCCTCCCTTGAAATTTGATGGACTTCACCCTTCGGATCACTTTTTTCTCCAACAGTTCTTGAACGTACTCCTCCAGAACGGGGGTGGAGTGTTGAAAAAACCAAGGGCACGGGGGTGGAGTGCTGTACCAGCTCCAGCCCAGTCCGTTCTTGAGTAGGCTGTGGGCCCAGGGATCGAAGGTCCACCGATCCCGAAAATTCTGAAGTCTCCCTCCTACCGGAATTATCTCACTTGGACTGCCGTCCTGAGGTCTTGCCTCCCCGACCGCGATCACCCCTGAATCCCCTTCCCCTTGAGGGGCGCCTAGACGAGCCTCTGGCTGCTCCTCTAGGCTTTGCTCGAAAGGAAGTAGACTGCCCTTCGAACGTTGGGGTGAATGACGTGGACTGTGTCGACACGGCCTGGGGTACCCACTGAAATGTGGTCGGGGTTTGTGCCACCAACTGGGGCACTATAGGCAATGGCAATTGCAGTTGCTGTTGCTGTTTAAGAGGCTTGGCTGGTCGAGACGGTAGCCTAGTTCTCATAGTCTTCCTCTTTGGTTGAGGACCCTCATCCGGGGAAGACTTTCTTTTGTTAGCCAGGCCCCACTTCTGGAGAACGTTTCTATTCTCCGTGGCGGCCCTATCAACAACTTCTTTGACCAATTTGGTAGGGAAAAGGTCTTTGCCCCAAATGTTGGAGGAGATTAGTTTCCTTGGCTCGTGCCTCACCGTAGCCGAGGTGAACACGAACTCCCTACAAGCTCTCCTCACCCTGACAAAGCTATAAAGATCCTTCGTCACTGTGGCCAGATGAGTCTTGGCCACTACCATGAACATTTCATGGACCTTGGGGTCACTTGCCATCGTCTCAAGAGTAGTCTGAAGAGACATTGAGGCAGCCAGTCTTTCTTTTGTCTCGAGCTCTCTCCGCAAAAGAAATCAGACAGCTTAGGGAGGTCCTCGCCGAACTGACGTCCGGCAATATCAGCCTTCAACTTCCCAACTGAGAAGGTAAGATGGACGTCCTTCCAGTCTTTGTGGTCCATAGGCAGGGCCAGCGACAAGGGTTTACACTACTCCAGGGAGGGGCAAGGCTTGCCGGCCTCGACTGCTTTTAGTACAGCCGCAAACCCTTTCTGTAAAAAGGGGAAGGCTCTAGCAGGAGAGGACACAAAGGAAGGGAGCTTCTTACTCAATGCAGCTACCTTTGAGTTCGTGAAGCCCCTCTCTTTCATCGAGGATGAAAGCAAAGATTGAGCCTTAGCATGGTCCATCACTATGATCTACTTCGGCTCTGTCTCCTCCTTTGAAGCTGGTTCCTTCCTCAGCCGGACATAACAGTCCGGATATGACCCCTTGCTGGGCCAGAATTCCACCTCCTCTAGGGGAACTGAGCCCAACTTATCCGAGATGACGATCTTTCCAGTCGTCATCGGCATATGCTCAGCGTACTTCTATGGGTTAGCATCTGAGCACAAGGGAAGGTCTTTCACATTGAGCCTTTTCTGGGGCCCATGTGATGCTGCAAGTCTCTGCATCTGCAGTTCCATTGCAGCCGCCTTCTCCTGATTCTCCTGCTGCATTTGTTGGATCATTCCAACAATGGAGGAGAGGGCCTGTCCCAGCTCTACTGGGAGAGCGGCCGATGTTGAGGGAATAGGCTCCGGGATCTGAACCGGAGTAGCCGACACCTCGTCGACCTCTTCCTCTACAACGTCTGGGGCTTGAACTTCATCCTGGGCTTCTGTCAGGAGGTCTTCCTCCAGACGCTCGTCCACGTCAGACATCCTGTCACCCAACTGGATGTCTTGCATAGCGACCGTGACTTCAGCATCCACCTGGGTCTGAACTTTGGGATCTCCTCTTGAGGCTGGGGAATCACTGCATCAGCTGATGCCCTAGGGAAAAGATACGCCCTCATCTTCTCACTTGGAAGATAAGGTCCAGAGGTGTTCTTCTGGAAGGCCCTTACCCAGGTACGAAGTTTCTCCCTTGCTATATCCCTTGATTCCACCGTCCTAGGGGGAATCAAAGGCCTCAGTAATCAGGTTAGTGCACACGGTACATACCTCAGGGTCCCAATACTGGAAATCACCCTTGGAGACAGCGCATGCTGCGTGCCTCCTACAAAACTCATGTCTGCAGAGGTTCTTACTGCGGATGTTGCAGAAAACACTTCCGCACTTCGGAGGGTCCTCCTATAAAGAGAAGAAATTTCCATGAGTATCAAGTGAACTATGTATCACTGGATATGCACAGTTTAGCATAAAAATTCAGAAAGGAAAGACACACACTTATGCTTCCTTCACAACCAATTGTTGCAGCCTTCCAGATAATAAAATCGTATGGTTAATCTCTTCTAGAATAACCAAAGAAAAGTTTCCAGAGGAAACAGGTGTAGCTCACACCTAAGCAATGATTTTGAAATCCCTGATAATAGACAAGAAAGAACTCACTTTCTTATCTGTAAGGCAACAGCAAAGGGCTATGCAAGACAACACAAAAGTGTTAGAACACACAGTGCTGTACCAAAACTATAGTTTTCCTCTTACAGTATATGTTATACTGAAGAATACTGGTACACACCATAACTACCTTTAAAGTATACTACTTAACAGCTATAAGGCGGCAGAACGCTGGTTCAAATGCATGTGCCGGCCGGGAGTAACTGCCGGCCGGCAACAGCCCATGTCGGCTACACAAGGTAGCACCCGGCTGCCGGCCACTCTCCTGGTGACCGGCAGACAAGGGCTGACATTAGCCGGCCGGCAAAAGGTAAACAACCGATGCCAGCCAGCAGCAAAAGAACCAGAGGACTACGACTGCCCGGCTGCCGGCCTCATAGGCCGGCAGCTGGGTCGGGTACAGCACTAGAAGAAAACAGAATGGATGCCGGGATAAGAGCGTAAACAACCTCCAAGCCCGACAATCCGAAAGAGTGCATATAAGGAAGGGGAGAATCTATTTCAGGCTTCCTGGCCAATGCCGTCTGACTCACAGACAGGCATGGATGAGGGACCAAGGGAGGTCCGGGCACCACTCAAGCAGAAGACCCCCGGCAAAGTACTGAGTCAATTCCACATCCTAACCTATCCTAGGTCCAGATGTAGAATGACGTACAGTACTGTAACGGCTAGGCCATTACGGAGATAGAGGGGAAGGGACAAAAGAGGGTCCTACCAACCTTGCTTTAGTGAAGGATCACCCACATCCAAGGAAACTCATCTTAGCCTAAGGGAGATCCAAGGAGGGAGGCCAGCAATACTTGCCAGCTCCCAAAGAACCAAAGCAAGGAAGGTGTTGCTACTCCCAGGGAAAGGATCTTATCCTCCCACCGAGAACAGCAACAAGGACTAGTCTGCTAGATCACAAAAGAAGGAATCATCTCGTACAGAAACCTTCGGTAGTGACCTAAGGAGGCTAAGCCTCCTATGTCTGTGTCAGGCCAGCGAGGGAGACTCTACCCCAAGCCAGACGAACACAGACTCAGACTAAAAACTCTGTTGTTCTGTCCCTCTCTGAAACCAGACTTATTGGAACAGGAAGGTACAGTAACACCCCAGTATAGTTTTATCGAAAGTTAATTCAGATAAACCACTTAGGGATAAGCCCAAGGCTTAAACAGAGGAAAAAGGATTGCATACCTTCTCCGAAGAAAAGAAAGCAACCGGGGAGTATGAGAAAGTATACTAAGGCTCCATAAGCAACTTAGCCTAGGCACCAAGAGAATCGATTACCTAAATCACCGAAACTAACTCGTATACTATCTTGGAAATATTCAACATAATCTTAAATGTATAAAAAACAGCCTAAAGCTTCAATAAAATTTTAATACACTCGGAAAACCAAAATCATGCAGAAAGTACTAGGACCAAACGACTAGGCTACATGGCCTAGCGTAGGCCAGAGTTGGCGAATACTTCGCCAAAATAATACTAAAGCACGAAAGGAAATCCTATGTAACGCTAAATAGCTAAAATTTATTAAAGCAAAACAACCGGGAATGTCGCTCTGGCTAACTAAAACTCATACCTAGCGAGCGACAGCGTCCATGACGCCTCCGGTAGGCTACGGCTCTTGTAACAAAGATTAATCCAATTAATCACTTAAAAATTTACCAAGAGCCTACATTTATACATAAAAGAAATGGTACTCAACTTATCAGAGGCCGACGAAGTTGGAGAAGCCCTGAAAAGCTGAATAAATCCAAGATTTGCGAGAAACACAGGAAAAAACACCGAGTTGTTAAGCTACGCAAAAAGGAATTCAGATGGCACCAGGATTGGCGCCAGGCACGCTTACGAAACTGGAGAAGAGGGAGCCTTGGGAGCGGCTCCCCCTTTTTCTTTC
>NC_090767.1:29287676-29295176 GCF_036898095.1 Palaemon carinicauda
GGGTGAAGGAAGCCCTAAGTTAGTTCCAAGCTTAGTGGACATGACAAATAACGGTAATGTCATATATAAAGGTCCAGGAGACCATATAAATAACTGATTCAAAGTAAAGGCACTTATACAAACCAACAGATATAGTCCTTTCAAGTTAATTCTCTGGTAAGCTTCCATCAGGACGACATGGCCGAGCTCAAAAACCGGATTTTGAGCAAAGTGAAAAATCTATTTTTGGGTGAGATAGCCATGTCGTTATGATGGTCCCACCCTTCTTCCTGAAAAATGACCCCACCCAAAACTACTCTATCTGAGGCTATTCCTGCTTAAATGCAACTACGAATGATGGGCCATATTAGTACCGGGAGGGCGTCCAACGGGGACCTTGATAACGGCTCCCCTTTCGTTCGCCACTCATCCCCCCCCCAAAGAGTTAATTCTATTCGGGGTGAAGATTGCTATGTGTCGTATCAAAAGAAAAAAAATACGTCCTCTGATATTATGCGATATCCTTAAAGATGTATTAAGGATACTCGCGCCACGAGTTAGAATTCTGGAGACCTATACTTAATTCTCAGGGAGTATCACTGTAGCAAATATCCCTTAGAAAGCTACCTAAAGGAACCATCCATCAGGACGACATGGCTATCTCATCCAAAAATAGATTTTTCACTCTACTTAAAATCCAATTTATATAGTTTAAGTTTTAGTTTTGTGCGTGTCGGTCCCGGCTAGCCTAGCTTAGAGAGTGGTAGTTTTGTTGGAGACGGGATCGCCAATGGTAATCAGGTTTTTCTTACTGGTCTTGTTGGCAGTGGCTACTTTACCCTTGGAGGGTTTTTTTTTTCTTGGTTATACAAGTTTACTGAACCCTTATGCCTGCCTGCCTTCAATCCCCCGATTTTTCGACATCTTAGTCTTAGCCGAGCCCTTGTTGGTGATCCGTGCTCCCTTATGAAGCATTCGCTCGTGATATCACATGCTAGGACTATGCAGTCCATTGGAGCTCAACATGTTGGTTTGCCGATTTTCTTGTACTCCTATTACCTCCTAGCATCTGAGATATCTCGATCGGCCTGCAGCTGACTTCTCTAACAGCATGCATTTATTTTAGAGTCTCTCTAAACTTTCCTGGGATTCAGGGTGCGGTGGCCTAGAGTGTCTCTGTCTAGAGACTCTTCCTTGATGGGATAAACCTCGGATTGAGTCCAGATTTCTTTTTGAGCCTGACTTCCTTGTCATTGCCTCTGTTCTGGGGATTGTTAAGGAATGCTCATTTGATGTATGGGTAGAGCTACCCCATGCCGTCACCTCTCTTTATATCCTAGACTTTCTGGGATGGACATTGCATAAATTTTATCAATATGCTGATGTGTATTTGCTTTTGTGATCGTGGGGATTGGTTCCTTCTGGGATTTGATCCTCCATGGCCGTTAGCATACTTCTCCCAGAACGGTAATCTATCAGACTGACGGGAGTGACGGTACCAAACGAATTTGCTGCCACCTACTGGCGCACCATCCTATAGTACCTGTACTGGCGATGTGTCGCTACTTACAGCACTGCCGCCACTGGCACAACTGCCTTCACATATGGCACGGTGTTTTCTGCAGGAACCCTTGCCATTTACCTTCGCCGCCCTAGGCACCTTTGCCCCTGACGGCTTTGCCGTTACTGGCGTCTGAGATAGTACTAGTCTATGACAGTGATTGCGCCTGCCAGTTTCTTAGGCATTATAGGATGCTGGCAACTATGCTGTTACCCCTAGCGCTGCTAGTACTTCCGGTAACGCTGGTACTTTTATGGTACATGTTTTTGGCAGTGTCAGTACCTAGCAGCTTTGTCGCCAACTATTGACTCATTATACTCTTCTATAGTACCTGTACCGGTGATACATTGCTGCTTGCGGCAGTGCCTTCCCCTTTGGCAAGGTGTTCTGCGGAAATCCTTGCCCGTTATATCCGCCACCCTTAGGCACTATTGCCCCCGACGGCATGGCTGTTACTGGTGGAGGGGTTAGTACTATTCTATGGGAGTGGATGTCTGTACCAGTGCCTTAGGCCATATAGGACGTGGGCAACAATGATGTATACCCCCTGGTGTTGCCAGTACTTCCGGCAATACTGGTACCTATAGGACACATGCCTTTCTGTCCTTTTTATCTGAAACCGTCTTACCTAAACTAAGATTAGTTTTCTACTGACTGTAGGTGAATTCAACTACAGATTAACATATAGGCCAGACTCCTTTAACTTTTGAGACTTCTTTATTTATGCTGGGCCTGGGGACTTCTTTTACGGAAGGGGTTCTAGGCCCTGCATGGAAATAACCACTACATATTGTTATTGGTTTCTATCAATCTGTCTATTTTCTTATGAGGGTGAGGATTGGATAGCGGGGTGATATCCCTATATTCATGCTTCCATTTCTGGGTCTTCTCTCATTGAGGTTACCAACCTATGGTTATAGCCCTCAGGTTGCTATAGACTCTTGCTCATTAATCGGTGCGTCAATTGCTTAAACTATCAAGTTTACCCGTACTATTGCCTTCTAATTGGCCATTTTTCTGCAGAGATTTAGGAGCGACAGTTCTTTCCATGAGCACTTCCCCAACCCCTTTCTGGGCTCATAGCAATAGACCTTAAGGAGGCTATTTTTTCCAATCTCACGTCTTTCAATAAGGAAATGGACATTTCCTACTATATCTCCTCCTTTCTCACCAACTGCAATTACACACAATTTGGGGATTCCTATTACCTCAATTGTCAACATGGAGTGTTAATAACCCATTTCTTTCATCTTTTGGTGACTGTTAGAAAACCTAGTACTCATTTAAACCCTTTCCTCCTAACAGACGGTGACTATGACGGAGATGGATGTGAACTGTCGGAGAATGAAGGGTCCAGTCTCGTACTGCGACCATCAGGATTGCAGTATTTATAAGGACGTACTTCACTCCGGGTGAACCCTGGGTAAGATGGTTCGAGAAGACGGTAGAGTTTGATGAAGAACTCTTCTTTTCCATGGGTGACTCTTACTACCGGAGGTGGATGAGGTAAGTCTGGGGATCATCAAGGATTCAGTGGTGTCTACCACTTTAGCCAACACTACGTCAACGGCCTCTCTGTCTACTGTGCCGATAACTTCTTGCTTGACGGGGCTGTTCCTGGCTTTTTTCCCCCTAGATCTTCTGCTGGGATCATGGAGCCCCGTAGTTCCTGAGTCCCTCGGGTACTACAAAAGATCTGGTACTTATGGCTAACATGAAAGCCTTCATAGAGGGGAATTCGTATTACCTGCTGATGATGTTCAAGGCCTCATGTAAAGAGATCCAGGCCTTGAAGAAGCGAGAGGAGTCGGCTAGGGAGGAGGTCTTGCCCTTCTAGCTACCTTATTGCGTGCAGTAAAATCCTTGGAGGTACGTCGGGCACGCCGGGCTCTCCGAGGGAGTCCTCCTACCCCTTTGGCTACATGAGGCTAACTGAGGGGGTTTTGTTGAGGGATGTTACCATCCCTAAAGAATCAATCCACCTGTAACACACAAGTGCCCAACCCCGGGCAGTGAAAGAGATGAAGACGGTAGCATGTATCAATACACAGATTGTCGCCTTCGGTAAGAGGTTGGCCACCTCTCTGGCTTCGGACAATATTGTCTTCCCCTTTGCCTCGATGAGCTACGCTGTAGAAATAGTTGATTGGAGAATGGTAATTGCATTCATGGGAAATAGACGAATTGACTAGTTAGGTCGTTCTTACTTTCTGTTTTGTTTTGGTGTTCGTTCATGGACGATATGTAAACTGAATGATTGCCTTTTGTTAATATTAAATGTAAATGTTTAACTTTCCCCTTTTTTTGTATTCTTATTGAATTAACTAATTGAATGTTAAATGTATTCCTTATAAGGAAACAGTTTTGATTTCCTGTCTTTATTTTTCAACGAATGTTCGAGAGTATTCGAACAAAGGAAAGAAAACGGGAGTCGTTTTCAAGTTGAATCAGACTGGAAGAGTTAGTTGAGCTCAAATCGTTATACCCTGAAGACGGCCACATTCCTTGGAACGTGTGTTCCTTCCATTAAAGAGTGAACTTTTAAGTTCGAATGAAAACTTCTAGCTGTTGATTACAACGTTTTACAGTGCAGGTAAGTTGATAAATAAAGACTTACCCCTAATTTGATGCCAGTTAGAGATAAATCTAACAACGCAGCAGTAGAGAAAGACATCCGTGAGGGTAACTGTCTCCCAGCTTTGGAAGAGCACAAACCAGTGTCACTTGTCTTACCACATAATGCTCTCCACTGGACCAATGCCCAGTTTACTCCTGCTGGGAGTAAACTGGATAAGGATGCGTCCGGCCGCTGATTTCAAGAGAAGCTGCCAAGGATTCTAGAACACTTTCTTAAGGGTAAGTCGTAGGCCAGAGAAAGGTTGTTAGCGTCGATGTCTTTGTAGTGCTTCATGGGAATGAAACAATAGGGAATTTTGCATATGCCTCAGTCTCTTCCTTGCTGGCGAAAACTAATCTCGCCACGTTTATTAAGGACTTTTATGCTTCTATTCCGGCCCGTCAAACCTCTAGAGAGTATGTACTGGCCACAGTAACCATCCGCCACAAGCCGAAACCTTCCATCACCTCTATTATCTGGGGAAAAGAACTGATTCCTTAAAAGGTGTGAAGGAAGTTACATATAAGGCTGTCACAGAGCATAAGAGGCGTTTCCTGAAGCATGAGATCTCATTGAAGAGTAAGTTTACCACTGGGAGAGGCCCACAACCCAAGAGGTCTTGCAAACTGACCTATCATCGGAATTCGTTTGCTCCTCCCCATGGCGCCATCCCTCTGACTGTCTACGCTGTGCACTAACAAGTGGTGTCATATTCCCCAGCCTTCAGCCCTGTGTATGAGTAAGGGTCGTCTTCCAAGGCCGTCCTGAAAATGAAGGCGAGTCCAGGGGTCGTGAACATCTAAATGGCTGCGGAGGAAGAGGTTTACGTCCTCAACACAAATAATGAAGGTCTCCCGGTAGGACGACAGCTGGCCTTGTTCAAGGACTGTGGGTCCTTCAGTCCTTGGACCTAGAGCGTCATTTCCATCGGCTTGGGTTGGATGTGGTAACAAAGGCAACCAAAGCTCAAAAAATTGTCCACAAAACAACACCTTATCTCGATCAATAAATATAAGACCTTCTGAAGAAAGGAATTATCCATTGCATGAGATCTATGAAATTTCAAGATAGTTTCTTTTGCGAGCCAAAAGTTTCGAGCATACCTCGATCTATTCTAGTCTTGTCCCATCCAAATCTGTTTGTTCAGTGCAACATTTTCCGGATGTTGACTTTTTCACAAATACGGACCTTATCACCACTTGGAGGCTTTCACTGTCTCTATAGATCTTACCTAGGTATTTTGGTATCTTCCGATAGGTCGATGCTTCTTCCCTTTCCTTGGTTTCAGCTTGGAGAGAAAGGGCTATGTATTCAGAGGTATGCCATTCGAGCTCCACATAGCTCGGAAGATTTTCACGAAGTTTACCGAAGCCATCGTTCCACAACTTCGTGAGAAAGGCCTTCAAGTAGAGGGGTGCCTTTATGACTGGCTAGTGTGGATTCCCTCGACACTGAGTGCTTGGAAGCAGCCACTCGAGTTGCATTATTCCTACAGTCCCACGGATTTCAGATCACTTTCAAGAAATCAAGACTGGATCCAGCTCAACACTCTCAGTGGTTGGAGACTCTTTGGAATCTTGAAGTCTCACTTCCCAGCAATTCCTCCCTCCAAGAAAAAGGAAATAGAGATGTCAGTATGGTCCCTGACCAAGTAGGGGATGATCACCGGGCGACAGCAAGAGGGGGTTCTAGGATCTTTACAAATTCACCTTGGTAACGAACCCTGTCCTCCAAGTATGACTCAAAGATGCAAGCAGAGTTTGGGAAGGGAGAGCCTCCAATGCTCTTTGCAACCATCAGAAGTAGACTTCGGTTTTACTGCTCAAGCAATTTACTCCATGGTCCACTGCCAAAAGTCTTTCACAGACGGTGCCGTTGCGCTTTCTTCCTCCAGTAGTGACACTGTGCAGACGCCTCGTTGGATAGATGGGGGTTCATAACCCGTTCAGGAAAATGCAAGGCAGTTGGTCTCAGAATTATCAACTATTCCACATCAATATTCTGGAGTCCATGGCAGTCTTCTTGTCCCTCAAGAAATTATACTTGAAGGAGAACATTCATATACGTGTGGACCTCAACAACAGAATGATAGTCAATTGCATCAACAGACAAGGGTCGATGTCTCCTCAAATAAAACACGTAATGATAGCCGTCTTTACGTTGGCTCAGAAGAATGATTGGCTCTTGTCAACATCCCACTTTCAGGAAGATCAAGTACCTGGTCTTCAGGTGGATCTATTTGCGATAAGTCTCAGCAAGATTCTTCCCAGCTTGGTAGCACCGAACGTAGATCAAGCAGCATTGGCATGGATGCGATGTCCCTGGATTTGAATCATTGGACGAAGATTTACGTGTTTACATTGCTCAACCTCTTTCTGAAGGTCCTGGACAAGCTTCGATCTTTCAAAGGGACGGTGGCTCTTGAGGCTCCTCGGTGGCCAAAGAGCAAATGGTTTCCCA
The DNA here is from genome assembly GCF_036898095.1 of Palaemon carinicauda. Classification (NCBI taxonomy): domain Eukaryota; kingdom Metazoa; phylum Arthropoda; class Malacostraca; order Decapoda; family Palaemonidae; genus Palaemon; species Palaemon carinicauda. Next base: position 29,294,294 of record NC_090767.1, read on the forward strand.
TTGTCATGGATTTGAAACCCAAGTTAGTGCCGTGACCAACCCAATTCTGTCCCAGGAGGAACAGCAGGAGATTGTTTACGCTTCATCATGGAGAACGAACAGCCTTTATCTCATGATTTTTTGCCCTAGCCCTGGAAAAGAAGTTCCAACTTCAATGTGATAAGTATATATTTGGGGATACTATGAGTCATCTAACACCATGACTTAGTATGAAACATCATGTACGTATTGAGTCAAATATGTCTAAGACAAAAATCCAGAGTCTATTACTATGAATTTTTGTTTGGGTTTCCTGCTTGCTTAGCACGTTTAAGGTCTAGCTTCCTCTACTATATCATCATATAATTTAGGCCTCACTAGACCTAGACTAAACACCTTTGATATCGACTATAACTCGGATCTCTTCAAAAAAATTCCGAAGGCTTTTGAAAGGCTTCGGCCGTCGGCTCCACCGAAGCCTATCTCTTGGTCTTTGGACAAAGTTTTGCAATTCTCTTCGGACATAGACAGTTAAACAGCTTCTATTCATTATCTCACTCAGAGAGTCCTCTTTTTAACTGAAATAGCTTACTGTGCTTAAACTAGTGACATTGTGGCACTTTCTAGAGACGAGGACCACATTGAATTGGTGGATAATGGTGATGTTAATTTATACCCTGATCCCGCTTTTCAAGCTAAGAATGAGCTTCCCTCTACACGTTGGGGTCCATGGAAAATAGCTCCCCTACCTGGGGTATGATTTGTTTCTGACAGAGTTAAGAGCAATAATTACTTACTTTTTACAAAGAGCGGACCTGTCTAATATGCCACCGGGTCACAACCATCGGGAAGTGGTTTCCTTCTTGAACTTTTTCTAGTATGTTCTTTGAGGGACTACAGGCCT
>NC_090767.1:29310176-29349246 GCF_036898095.1 Palaemon carinicauda
ATGGACGGCCCAGATTAGTACAACACAAACCCCTCTACCAAGTTATGTATCCCCAATCAGATAATATATAACTATATATAGTATATATATATATATATATATATATATATATATATATATATATATATATATATGTGTGTGTGTGTGTGTGTGTGTATGCATATATATGCATATAAATCAGGACTACATTTGATGGGTGAGGGAAATAATCTTATATATAAAAGCTTTAGTGGCAAAAGATAGACAAACATTTGTATATTTTGAAATAATCAACAATAATTTATAAAAGAAATCTGTATAAGGATTCACATAATTCGATGAAGGTTCCATTTTTGCAACGGATATAAATGATTTATATATATATATATATATATATATATATATATATATATATATATATATATATATATATATATATACATACATATAATTCTGGATAAAATGTTAACATGAAAACAGTAATAAAACTCTCACTTTTTTATCTGAAGTAATATTCAGTCCAGATGACATAAGACTTGATGAAATATGCAAAGTGAAAGAAAGAGTTCTCATTTTCACTACAGGTTGAAAATGAAAAAAAAGGCTTTCAAAGCATTCAAATAGATCCAAACATATGTAAATAAATCCTTGAGATATTTTATACAAAGATCATCCTTCAAGTTTCACTCATAAAATATATGTGGAAGACCTACCTTTCTATCTCTCCTTGTAGAAGGCAGCATCGGAATTTGAAGGAAGCAAATGATCGCCAGAGGGATTTGTGTCTGCTCGTCGTATGAAATTTATATTTTCGTAATCTGACTCAAGCACTAATGATTTTCTGTCACTTTTTCACACATTTCCCTAATTCTAAGTAAGATTTTAGTTATCAGCCCATGTTACACCAAACGAACACCAAAACCGCCGTAACCTATCGATGTGAAACACTTAATGATACTAAAAGGATTCCCTTAACAAATATAAGCCAAGAGTCAAGTTCTGTGACGTCACAACACAGGATATCAAAGATAAGACGTCAGCTGCATCCTGCCCAGCGCCCATCCCAAACTCCACAACAACAACAAACTTCGTCAAGTGTTGTTATCTGATGACAACACTATAATACTAATAAAGCATAGAACTTAATTAAAGATGTTCACAATTAGGAAAGGTTGTCAAATGCAGGACAAAGGTCTCAGACATGTTAGTACACTTTCGTCTGTTTATGTTCTTTTTATACCAATTCATATCTGCATATATTTATTCATGGATTATTATTTGTTGTTATCATCATCATCCATGATTAGTCGAATGCAGGACAAAGGCCTCAGACATAACAGTCCACTTCCGTCTGTCTATGATCTTTTTATGCCAGCTCATATATGCATATTCTTATTCATGGATTATTATTAATTTTCTTCATTATCATTCATGAATAGTCTAATGCAGGACAAAGGTCTCAGACATGTTAGTTAACTTCTGTGTGTTTATGGTCTTTTTATGCTAGCTCATATATGCATATTTTTATTCATAGATTATTTATTATTCGTTTTCCTCATCAAAATACATGATTAGTCGAATGCAGGACAAAGGCCTCAGACAGGTCAGTCCAATTCCGTATGTTCATGGTCTTTTTACGCCAGTTTATATCTGCAAATTTTTATTGATGGAATTATTATTCATTTTCCTCATCATTATCCATGATTATTCAAAAGCAGGAAAAAGGCCTCAGACATGTAAGTCCACTTCCTTCTGTTTATGGTCTTTTTATGCCAGTTCATATCTGCATATTTTTTATTCATGGATTATTATTCGTTATCCTCACTATCCTCCATGATTAGTCGAATGCAGGACATAGGCCTCAGACATGTTATTCCACTTCCTTCTTTTTATGGTGTTTTGAGGCCAGTTCATATCTGCAAAATCTTATTCAGGGATTATAATTTGTTTTCCTCACTATCCTCCATGATCAGTCGAATGCAGGACAAAGGCCTCAGACATGTTAGTCCACTTCCGTATATTCATTGTCTTTTTATGACAGTTCCTATCTGCAAGTTTTTATTCATGGATTATTATTCATTTTCCTCATCATCATCCATGATTAGTCAAATGAAGGACAAAGGCCTCAGACATGTTTGTACACTTCCGTCTGTTTATGGTCTTTTTGATGCCAGTTCATATCTGCAAGTTTTTATTCATGGATTGTTTTTTGTTTTCCTCACCATCATCCATGATTAGTGGAATGCAGGACAAAGGCCTCAGACATGTTTGTCCACTTCTGTATATTTATTGTCTTTTTATGACAGTTCCTATCTGCAAGTTTTTATTCATGGATTATTATTCATTTTCCTCATCATCATCCATGATTAGTCGAATGAAGGACAAAGGCCTCAGACATGTTTGTACACTTCCTTCTGTTTATGTTCATTTTATGCCAGTTCTTATCTGCATATTTTTATTTATGGATTATTTTTTTGTTTTCTTCACCATCATCCATGATTAGTCGAATGCAGGACAAAGGCCTCAGACATGTTAGTCCACTTCCTTCTGTTTATGTTCTTTTTATGCCAGTTCATATCTGCAAGTTTTTATTCAGAGATTATTACTCGTTTTTATCATCAAAGTCTATGATTAGTCGAATGCAGGACATAGGCCCTAGACATATTAGTCCACTTCCTTCTGTTTATGTTTTTTTTATGCCAGTTCATATCTGCATACTTTATTCATGGATTATTATTTGTTTTCCTCACCATCATCCACGATTAGTCGAATGCAGGACATAGGCCTTAGATATGTTAGTCCATTTCCTTCTGTTTATGGTCTTTTGATGCCAGTTCATATCTGCAAGTTTTTATTTAGGGATTATTATTTCTTTTTATAATTCCAGTCTACTGGAAGCGTTTTGAACATTATAGATGCATTCTGAACAAAGATGTTTCTGTAATTTCAGTCTTTTTTAAACGTTTTTAAAGTCATAGATGCATTCTGGACTATGATGTATCTGTAGGTTTAGGCTTCTGGAAGCGTTAAGAACATTAAATATTCTTTCCGAGCAATTATTGTTTTCTGTAATTTCAGTTTTTTTGAAGCGTTTGGAACATTATAGATGCATTCTGAACAATGACCTTTCTGTATTTTTTGTCTTCTGAAAACCTTTTGAACGTATAGGTGCAATCTGAACAATGATGTGTTCGTAATTTCAGTATTTTGTTAATATTTTGAACATTACATTTGCATTCTGTCGACTGATGTTTCTGTATTTTCAGTCTTCTGGAAGCGTTTTGAATATTATAGATGTATCCTGAGAATAAATCTTTCCGTAACTTTAGTACTTTGGAAGCGTTTTGAAAATAATACAAGCTTTCTGAAGAAAGATGCTTTTATAATTTATGTCTTATCAAAGAGTTTTTAACAATATAGATGCTTTCTGAACAATGGTGTTTTTGTAATTTAAAGTTTCTGGAAGCATTTTGAACAATATAAATTCATTCTGAACAATGTTGTTTCTGTAATTTCAGTCTTCTTGAAGCATTTTGAACATTATAGAAGCATTGTGAATAATAAGGTTTCTGTAAGTTCAGTCTTCTGGAAGCGCTTTGAATATTACAGATACATTCTGAGCACTGATGTTTTTGTAATTCTATTCATCTTGAAGTGTTTTGATCACAAAGATATTTTCTGAGCAATTATGTTTTTGTAATTTCAGTATCCCGGAAACGTTTTGAACATTATAGATACCTTCCGAACAATTTTTTTTTCTGTAATTTCAGTATTCTGGAAACGTTTTGATTATTATAGATGCCTTTCTAACAAGGTTGTTTTTGTAATTGCAGTCTTCTGGAAGCGTTTTGAATATAACAGATGCCTTCTGGACTATTATGTTTCTGTAATTTTAGTCGTCTAGAAGGCTTTTGGACATTAAAGATATATTCTGAGCACTGATGTTTTTTTTTATATTCTAGTCTTCTTGAAGTGTTTTGAGCACAATAGATATTTTCTGAGCAATTATATTTTTGTAATTTCAGTATTTTGGAAACGTTTTGAGCATTATAGATGCCATCCGAACAATGATATTTCTGTAATCTCCATCTTCTGTAAGCATTTTGAACATTATACATGCATTTTTAATATAAGTCTTCTGGAAGCTTTTTTAATGTTAGATATGCTCTCTAAACAATGGTGTTTCTGTAATTTCAGTCTTCTGGAAGCGTTTTGAACAATATATTGGAATTCAGGACAATGCGGTTTCTGAAATTTTAGTATTCTGGAAAGGTTTTGAACATTATAGATGCCTTCTGGGCAATAATGTTTTTGTAATTTCAGTCTTCTGGAAGCATTTTGAACATTAAAGATAGTTCTGAACTATGATGTTTCTGTATTTTAGTCTTCTGGAAGCGTTTTCAACATTATGGATGCATTCCGGACAATGATATTTCTTTAAGTTCTGTCTTGTGGAAGCGTTTTGAACAACACAGATATATTCTGAACAATAATGTTTCCTTGATTTAGTCTTCTAGGAGCGTTTTGAACTATCTAGAAGCATTCTGAACAAGATTTTTTCTCTAATTTAAGTCTTCTGGAGGCGTCTTGAACAATATAGATGCATTCTGAACCATGATTTTTCTCTAATTTCAGTCTTCTGTAAGTGCTTCGAACAATATACAGTAGATGTATTCTGAACTATAATGTTTTTGTAATTTCAGTCTTCTGGAAGCGTTTTGAATATTATCGAAGCAATGTGAACAAGAATGTTTCTGTGTTTTCAGTCTTCTGGAAGCCTTTTAAACATCATAGCTGATTTCTGAACAATGTTTTTTTCTGTAATTTCATGTTTATTGAAGCTTTTTGAACATTATATGTGCATTATGAACAATGCTATTTCTGTAATCTCAATAGAGTTTTGCATTCATTTTATTCAACTGGAAGCGATTTAAATGTCCCAGATGCTGTCTCAATAGAGTTTTTGTATTCATTGTATTCATCTAGAAGCGATTTAAATGTCCCAGATGCTGTCTCAATAGAGTTTTTTATTCATTTTATTCATCAGGAAGCAATTTAAATGTCCCAGATGCTGTCTCAACAGAGTTTTTGCATTCATTTTATTCACCTGGAAGCGATTTAAATGTCCCAAATGATGTCTCAATAGAGATTTTGCATTCATTTTATTCATCTGAAAGCGATTTAAATGTCCCAGATGCTGTCTCAACAGTTTTTGCATCATTTTATTCATCTGGAAGCCATTTAAATGTCCCATATGCTGTCTCAACAGAGTTTTTGCATTCATTTTATTCATCTGGAAGCCATTTAAATGTCCCAGATGCTGTCTCAACAGAGTTTTTGCATTCATTTTATTCATCTGGAAGCGATTTAAATGTCCCAGATGCTGTCTCAACAGAGTTTTTGCATTCATTTTATTCATCTGGAAGCGATTCAAATGTCCAAGATGCTGTCTCAACAGAGTTTTTGCATTCATTTTATTCATCTGGAAGCGATTTAAATGTCCAAGATGCTGTCTCAAGAGAGTTTTTGCATTCATTTTATTCAACTGGAAGCAATTTAAATGTCTCAGATGCTGTCTCAACAGAGTTTTTGCATTCATTTTATTCATCTGGAAGCGATTTAAATGTCTCAGATGCTGTCTCAACAGAGTTTTTGCATTCCTTTTATTCAACTGAAAGCGATTTAAATGTCTCAGATGATTTCTCAATAGAGTTTTTGTATTCATTTTATTAATCTGGATGCGATTTAAATGTCCCAGATGCTGTCTCAATAGAGTTTTAGCATTCATTTTATTCATCTGGGAGGGATTTAAATGTCCCAAATGTTGTCTCAATAGAGTTTTTGTATTCATTTTATTCATCTGGAAGCGATTTAAATGTCCCAGATGCTGTCTCAATAGAGTTTTTGCATTCATTTTATTCATCTGGAAGCCATTTAAATGTCACATATGTTGTCTCAATAGAGTTTTTGCATCCATTTTATTCATCTGGAAGAGATTTAAATGTCCCAGATGTTGTCTCAATAGAGTTTTTGCATTCATTTTATTCAACTGGAAGCAATTTAAATGTCCCAGATGCTGTCTCAACACAGTTTTTGCATTAATTTTATTCATCTGGAAGCGATTTAAATGTCCCAGATGCTGTCTCAACAGAGTTTTTGCATTCATTTTATTCATCTGGAAGCGATTTAAATGTCTCAGATGCTGTCTCAATAGAGTTTTTGCATTCATTTTATTCATCTGGAAGCGATTTAAATGTCCCAGATGCTGTCTCAATAGAGTTTTTGCATTCATTTTATTCATCTGGAAGCGATTTAAATGTCCCAGATATGGTCTCAATAGAGTTTTTGCATTAATTTTATTCACCTGGAAGGGATTTAAATGTCCCGTATTTTGTCTCAATAGAGTTTTTCATTCATTTTATTCATCTGGAAGATATTTAAATGTCCCAGATGTTGTCTCAATAGAGTTTTTGCATTCATTTTATTCAACTAGAAGCGATTTAAATGTCCCTGATGCTGTTTCAACACAGTTTTTGCATTCATTTTATTCATCTGGAAGCGATTTAAATGTCCCAGATGCTGTCTCAACACAGTTTTTGCATTCATAATATTCATCTGGAAGCGATTTAAATGTCTCAGATGGTGTCTCAATAGAGTTTTTGCATTCATTTTATTCATCTTGAAGCGATTTAAATGTCCCAGATGCTGTCTCAATAGAGTTTTTGTATTCATTTTATTCATCTGGAAGGGATTTAATAGTCCCAGATGTTGTCTCAATAGAGTTTTTGCATTCATTTTATTCATCTGGAAGGGATTTAAATGTCCCAGACGTTGTCTCAATAGAGTTTTTGCATTCATTTTATTCATCTGGATGCGATTTGAATGTCTCAGATGGTGTTTCAATAGAGTTTTTGCATTCATTTTATTCATCTGGAAGGTATTTAAATTTCCCAGATGTTGTCTCAATGGAGTTTTTGCATTCATTTTATTCAACTGGAAGCGATTTAAATGACCCAGATGCTGTCTCAACACAGTTTTTGCATTAATTTTCTTCATCTGGAAGCGATTTAAATGTCCCAGATGCTGTCTCAACAGAGTTTTTGCATTCATTTTCTTCATCTGGAAGCGATTTAAATGTCCCAGATGCTGTCTCAACACAGTTTTTGCATTAATTTTATTCATCTGGAAGCGATTTAAATGTCTCAGATGGTGTCTCAATAGAATTTTTGCATTCATTTTATTCATCTGGAAGCGATTTAAATGTCCCAGATGCGGTCTCAATAGAGTTTTTGCATTCATTTTATTCATCTGGAAGGGATTTAAGTGTCCCAGATGTTGTCTCAATAGAGTTTTTGCATTCATTTTATTCATCTGTAAGGGATTTAAATGTCCCAGTTGCTGTCTCAATAGAGTTTTTGCATTCGTTTTATTCATCTGGAAGGGATTTAAATGTCTCAGATGCTGTCTCAATTGAGTTTTTGCATCTATTTTATTCATCTGGAAGCGATTTAAATGTCCCAGATGCTGTCTCAACAGAGTTTTTGCATTCATTTTATTCATCTGGAAGCGATTTAAATGTCCCAGATGCTGTCTCAAGAGTTTTTGCATTCATTTTATTCAACTGGAAGCAATTTAAATGTCTCAGATGCTGTCTCAATAGAGTTTTTGCATTCCTTTTATTCATCTGGAAGCGATTTAAATGTCACAGATGCTTTCTCAATAGAGTTTTTGCATTCATTTTATTCTTCTGGAAGGGATTTAAATGTCCCAGATGTTGTCTCAATAGAGTTTTTGCATTCATTTTATTCATCTGGAAGCGATTTAAATGTCCCAGTTGCGGTCTCAACAGAGTTTTTGCATTCATTTTATTCATCTGGAAGCGATTTAAATGTCCCAGATGCTCTCTCAACAGAGTTTTTGCATCAATTTTATTCATCTGGAAGCGATTTAAAAGTCCCAGATGCTGTCTCAATAGAGTTTTTGCATTCATTTTATTCATCTGGAAGCGATTTGAATGTCCCTTATACTGTCTCAATACAGTTTTTGCATTCATTTTATTCAACTGGAAGCGATTTAAAAGTCTCAGATGCTGTCTCAATAGAGTTTTTGCATTCATTTTATTCATCTGGAAGGGATTTAAATGTCCCAGATGCTGTCTCAACAGAGTTTTTGCATTCATTTTATTCATCTGAAAGGGATTTAAATGTCCCAGATGTTGTCTCAATAGAGGTTTAGCATTCATTTTATTCATCTGGAAACGATTTAAATGTCCCATATGCCGTCTCAATAGAGTTTTTGCATTCATTTTATTCATCTGGAAGGGATTTAAATGTCCCATATGCTGTCTCAACAGAGTTTTTGCATTCATTTTATTCATCTGGAAGGGATTTAAATGTCCCAGATGCTGTCTCAATAGAGTTTTTGCATTCATTTTATTCAACTGGAAGCGATTATAACGTTTAATATGCTGTCTCAATAGAGATTTTGCATTCATTTTATTCATCTGGAAGCGATTTAAATGTCCCAGAAATTGTCTCAATAGAGTTTTTGCATTCATTTTATTAATCTGGAAGCGATTTAAATGTCCCAGATGCTGTCTCAACAGAGTTTTTGCATTCATTTTATTCATCTGGAAGGGATTTAAATGTCCCAGATGCAGTCTCAACAGAGTTTTTGCATTCATTTTATTCATCTGGAAGCGATTTAAATGTCTCAGATGCTGTCTCAATAGAGTTTTTGCATTCATTTTATTCATCTGGAAGCGATTTAAATGTCCCAGATGCTGTCTCAATAGAGTTTTTGCATTCATTTTATTCATCTGGAAGCGATTTAAATGTCCCAGATATGGTCTCAATAGAGTTTTTGCATTAATTTTATTCACCTGGAAGGGATTTAAATGTCCCGTATTTTGTCTCAATAGAGTTTTTCATTCATTTTATTCATCTGGAAGAGATTTAAATGTCCCAGATGTTGTCTCAATAGAGTTTTTGCATTCATTTTATTCAACTAGAAGCGATTTAAATGTCCCTGATGCTGTTTCAACACAGTTTTTGCATTCATTTTATTCATCTGGAAGCGATTTAAATGTCCCAGATGCTGTCTCAACACAGTTTTTGCATTCATATTATTCATCTGGAAGCGATTTAAATGTCTCAGATGGTGTCTCAATAGAGTTTCTGCATTCATTTTATTCATCTTGAAGCGATTTAAATGTCCCAGATGCTGTCTCAATAGTTTTTGTATTCATTTTATTCATCTGGAAGGGATTTAATAGTCCCAGATGTTGTCTCAATAGAGTTTTTGCATTCATTTTATTCATCTGGAAGGGATTTAAATGTCCCAGACGTTGTCTCAATAGAGTTTTTGCATTCATTTTATTCATCTGGATGCGATTTGAATGTCTCAGATGGTGTCTCAATAGAGTTTTTGCATTCATTTTATTCATCTGGAAGGTATTTAAATTTCCCAGATGTTGTCTCAATGGAGTTTTTGCATTCATTTTATTCAACTGGAAGCGATTTAAATGACCCAGATGCTGTCTCAACACAGTTTTTGCATTAATTTTCTTCATCTGGAAGCGATTTAAATGTCCCAGATGCTGTCTCAACAGAGTTTTTGCATTCATTTTCTTCATCTGGAAGCGATTTAAATGTCCCAGATGCTGTCTCAACACAGTTTTTGCATTAATTTTATTCATCTGGAAGCGATTTAAATGTCTCAGATGGTGTCTCAATAGAATTTTTGCATTCATTTTATTCATCTGGAAGCGATTTAAATGTCCCAGATGCGGTCTCAATAGAGTTTTTGCATTCATTTTATTCATCTGGAAGGGATTTAAGTGTCCCAGATGTTGTCTCAATAGAGTTTTTGCATTCATTTTATTCATCTGGAAGGGATTTAAATGTCCCAGTTGCTGTCTCAATAGAGTTTTTGCATTCGTTTTATTCATCTGGAAGGGATTTAAATGTCTCAGATGCTGTCTCAATTGAGTTTTTGCATCTATTTTATTCATCTGGAAGCGATTTAAATGTCCCAGATGCTGTCTCAACAGAGTTTTTGCATTCATTTTATTCATCTGGAAGCGATTTAAATGTCCCTGATGCTGTCTCAAGAGTTTTTGCATTCATTTTATTCAACTGGAAGCAATTTAAATGTCTCAGATGCTGTCTCAATAGAGTTTTTGCATTCCTTTTATTCATCTGGAAGCGATTTAAATGTCACAGATGCTTTCTCAATAGAGTTTTTGCATTCATTTTATTCTTCTGGAAGGGATTTAAATGTCCCAGATGTTGTCTCAATAGAGTTTTTGCATTCATTTTATTCATCTGGAAGCGATTTAAATGTCCCAGTTGCGGTCTCAACAGAGTTTTTGCATTCATTTTATTCATCTGGAAGCGATTTAAATGTCCCAGATGCTCTCTCAACAGAGTTTTTGCATCAATTTTATTCATCTGGAAGCGATTTAAAAGTCCCAGATGCTGTCTCAATAGAGTTTTTGCATTCATTTTATTCATCTGGAAGCGATTTGAATGTCCCTTATACTGTCTCAATACAGTTTTTGCATTCATTTTATTCAACTGGAAGCGATTTAAAAGTCTCAGATGCTGTCTCAATAGAGTTTTTGCATTCATTTTATTCATCTGGAAGGGATTTAAATGTCCCAGATGCTGTCTCAACAGAGTTTTTGCATTCATTTTATTCATCTGAAAGGGATTTGAATGTCCCAGATGTTGTCTCAATAGAGGTTTAGCATTCATTTTATTCATCTGGAAACGATTTAAATGTCCCATATGCCGTCTCAATAGAGTTTTTGCATTCATTTTATTCATCTGGAAGGGATTTAAATGTCCCATATGCTGTCTCAACAGAGTTTTTGCATTCATTTTATTCATCTGGAAGGGATTTAAATGTCCCAGATGCTGTCTCAATAGAGTTTTTGCATTCATTTTATTCAACTGGAAGCGATTATAACGTTTAATATGCTGTCTCAATAGAGATTTTGCATTCATTTTATTCATCTGGAAGCGATTTAAATGTCCCAGAAATTGTCTCAATAGAGTTTTTGCATTCATTTTATTAATCTGGAAACGATTTAAATATCCCAGATGCTGTCTCAACAGAGTTTTTGCATTCATTTTATTCATCTGGAAGGGATTTAAATGTCCCAGATGCAGTCTCAACAGAGTTTTTGTATTCATTTTATTCATCTGGAAGGGATTTAAATGTCCCAGATGCTGTCTCAATAAAGTTTTTGCATCTATTTTATTCATCTGGAAGCGATTTAAATGTCCCAGATGCTGTCTCAATAGAGTTTTTGCTTTCATTTTATTCATTTGGAAGGGATTTAAATGTCCCAGATGCTGTCTCAACAGAGTTTTTGCATTCATTTTATTCATCTGGAAGGGATTTAAATGTCCCAGATGCTGTCTCAACAGAGTTTTTGCATTCATTTTATCCATCTGGAAGCGATTTAAATGTCCCAGATGCTGTTTTAACCCTGGATAGGTACGGTGGGTCGTTTGCGACCCCGAGCGTCAAAAAAAAACAGGTTTTTCTCACGTGACTCACCCCTGTGACTGAATTTGTGGGTGATCGACCTGCAGGAGGTGCCTCCCCTACACGCTCTAGTAGTGTCCAGATGTGCATTGCTGTAGCTGTACTCCTTCCCCGATTTCTGAGACGCGTCGGGGTCGTTCGCGTCCGAGTTTACCCTTCTGAGGTAGTTTGCATAATTATCAAAGTTATTACGTATTATGAAATTGTCGTAGAATGGTGCAACTTGTATAGGTTATCAGTTGTGGAAAGTCTTGGTGGATTGTTTGGCTACCATGTGCATGTTTTTTTTTTTAGTTAAAATGTCGTTCATCACCACGAGGACCATTTTACCGCGAGTGCCCCTTTTTCATTTTTTTTCATTTTTTTGCCAAGTCATTTTTCCGTAAGATATTGCCAAATAGTGTCGTAAAACTTTTGCTTGTTTAGTGTTGGAAAGTGTGTCTAGATGATCTGGCTACCCATGCATGACTTTGTTTTTGTCAGATACGACGTAGTTATTGGTATATTGGGTATTTAACTGCGGTTACCAATTTCTGTTTTTTTTTCAATATTTGTAAAAATTACTACGTAGTAAGGAATTGCCGTATATTATTCATTTTTTTTTCATGTTTATGTGTTAGAAAGTGTGCCTTGATGGTTGGGCTAACACGTGCATGTCTTTTTTTTTATCTGAGATGTCGTATATTAGAATGTCGGGCATTTTACCGCGAGTGTCCCTTTTTCATTTTTTTTAATTTTTTTGCCAAGTCATTTTTCCGTAAGATATTGCGAAATAGTGTCGTAAAACTTTTGCTTTTTTAATGTTGGAAAGTGTGTCTAGATGATCTGGCTACCCTTGCGTGATTTTGTTTTTGTCAGATACGACGTAGTTATTGGTATATTGGGTATTTAACTGCGGTTGCCAATTTCTGTTTTTTTTTCAATATTTGTAAAAATTTACTACGTAGTAAGGAATTGCCGTATATTATTGATTTTTTTTCATGTTTATGTGTTAGAAAGTGTGCCTTGATGGTTGGGCTAACACGTGCATGTCTTTTTTTTTATCTGAGATGCCGTATATTAGAATGTTGGGCATTTTTCCGCGAGTGCCCCTTTTTATTTGTTTTGCATTTTTTTGCTTAGTCATGTTACCGTAAGGAATTGGCAAGTAGTGTCGCAAAACTTATATTTTTATAGTGTTGGAAAGTGTTTCTAGATGATCTGGCTACCCATGCCTATTTTTTTTTTAGCCAGATATGGCGTATATATAAGTATGGGTTCGATTTTCCTGTGATTCTGTGATTGCCATTTTTTCGTTTTTTCCCATTTCTTTCAAAATTACAACGTACTAAGGAACTATCACAGAGTAATATTTCATTTATATGTTTATTTGTCGGAAAATATGCCTTGATGGTTTGCCTAGCACGTGGCTGAAATTTTTTTTTTCTGAAATGCCGTATATTAGAATGGCCATTTTTCCACGAGTGCCCCTTTTTATTTGTTTTGCATTTTTTTGCTTAGTCATGTTACCGTAAGGAATTGGCAAGTAGTGTCGCAAAACTTATATTTTTATAGTGTTGGAAAGTGTTTCTAGATGATCTGGCTACCCATGCCTATCTTTTTTTTAGCCAGATATGGCGTATATATAGGTATGTGTTCGATTTTCCGGTGATTGCCATTTTTTCGTTTTTTCCCAATTCTTTCAAAATTACTACGTACTAAGGAACTATCACAGAGTAATGATTCCTCTAGATGTTTATTTGTCGGAAAATTTTGTTTACTTTTTTTTTGATTGAATATCATCAAATTTTTTTAGCTAAAATATTGTTTTACATTTTTTTTTTCGATTTTATTTCCCTTCAAAAAAATTTTTTGGGTCAGAATTTTAATTCTATAGTCGTAAAATAATCGACAATTATCCAGCAACCCACCATACAATTTTTATGCATATCCAATAATAATTAGATTAGTAAATAACACCTTGAAATTGACATACCCTTCCTACATTTCAAGTGGCAGATTAGGGAGTCTGAGTCAGTGTGGTTGGCGGCCATTTTGTGGACATATCCGAAGCGTAAGCTGCCCTATCTATATATATTCTTGTTCCCTATAGAATTTGTGATATTTTGGTATATTTTTACCTGCATAAATATCATATTATATATTAAATATATGTATTTTTTTACGAAATTTCCAAGTACTCAAAAAATTACCTTTAGATATGGCCCCTGATATAAATGTAATTTACAAAATAATGAAGATTTTTTTACATATTTCTATTTTAGGATAACATATGTTTATTCCCTAAAAAAATTAGCCACTTCCTATTTCATTTGGGTACCCAAAAAAATTCATGAAATTTGGACAAATTTTTTTGGCCAAAAAAAGTTACCCTTTTTTTCTCATTTCAGATCTTCACCTCCATGGGTCTGACTTCATCCAAAATACATCAAGATGTGTCCTAAACATTCAAGAATCAATTCCTAAAAGGATTTGTGTATATATGTATAAACTTTTTTTTTATGAATTTTTATGTCAGGTCTTTTTTTTTTCTACTTAATTTTTTAAAATATTTCTAATAAATAGTTTTTCTGCAGATGAGTAGTATTTATCTTTACAGTTGTTTTAAGCATTCATTGAAGTTTTTTTTGGCAAAAGAAAAAAGGAGGTTACTGCAAAAACTGATTTTTCAAGAATTTTTTTTGGCGTCGGGGTCGTTCGCGTCCGAGTATACCCTTAAAGGGGTGTCCGAGGACTGTACCTATCCAGGGTTAACAGAGTTTTTGCATTAATTTTATTCAATTGGAAGGGATTTAAATGTCCCAGATGCTGTGTCAACAGAGTTTTTGCATTCATTTTATTCATCTGGAAGGGATTTAAATGTCCCAGATGCTGTCTCAATTGAGTTTTTGCATTCATTTTATTCATCTGGAAGGGATTTAAATGTCCCAGATGCTGTCTCAACAGAGTTTTTGCATTCATTTTATTCATCTGGAAGGGATTTAAATGTCCCAGATGCTGTCTCAACAGAGTTTTTGCATTCATTTTATTCATCTGGAAGGGATTTAAATGTCCCAGTTGCGGTCTCAACAGAGTTTTTGCATTCATTTTATTCAACTGGAAGCGATTATAACGTTTAATATGCTGTCTCAATAGAGATTTTGCATTCATTTTATTCATCTGGAAGGGATTTAAATGTCCCAGATGCTGTCTCAACAGAGTTTTTGCATTCATTTTATTCATCTGGAAGGGATTTAAATGTCCCAGATGCTGTCTCAACAGAGTTTTTGCATTCATTTTATTCATCTGGAAGCGATTTAAATGTCCCAGATGCTGTTTTAACAGAGTTTTTGCATTAATTTTATTCAATTGGAAGGGATTTAAATGTCCCAGATGCTGTGTCAACAGAGTTTTTGCATTCATTTTATTCATCTGGAAGGGATTTAAATGTCCCAGATGCTGTCTCAATTGAGTTTTTGCATTCATTTTATTCATCTGGAAGGGATTTAAATGTCCCAGATGCTGTCTCAACAGAGTTTTTGCATTCATTTTATTCATCTGGAAGGGATTTAAATGTCCCAGATGCTGTCTCAACAGAGTTTTTGCATTCATTTTATTCATCTGGAAGCGATTTAAATGTCCCAGATGCTTTCTCAATAGAGTTTTTGCATTCATTTTATTCATCTGGAAGGGATTTAAATGTCCCAGATGCTGTCTCAACAGAGTTTTTTTGCATTCATTTTATTCATCTGGAAGCAATTTAAATGTCCCAGATGCATTCCCAAAAGAGTTTTTGTATTCATTTTATTTATCTGAAAGCGATTTAAATGTCCCAGATGCTGTCCCAACAGAGTTTTTTTTATTCATTTTATTCATCTGAAAGGGATTTAAATGTCCCAGATGCTGTCTCAACAGTGTTCTTGCATTCATTTTATTCATCTGGAAGCGATTTAAATGTCCCAGATGCTCTCTCAATAGAGTTTTTGCATTCATTTTATTCAACTGGAAGCGATTTAAATGTCTCAGATGCTGTCTCAATAGAGGTTTAGCATTCATTTTATTCCTCTGGAAGCGATTTAAATGTCCCAGATGCTGTCTCAATAGAGTTTTTGCATTCATTTTATTCATCTGGTAGGGATTTTAACATTCCAGATGCTGTCTCAATAGTGTTTTTGCATTCATTTTATTCATCTGGAAGCGATTTAAATGTCCCAGATGCTGTCTCAATAGAGTTTTTGCATTCATTTTATTCATCTGGAAGGGATTTATATGTCCCAGATGCTGTCTCAACAGAGTTTTTGCATTCATTTTATTCATCTGGAAGCGATTTAAATGTCCCAGATGCTGTCTCAATAGAGTTTTTGCATCCATTTTATTCATCTGGAAGCGATATAAATGTCCCAGATGCTGTCTCAATAGAGTTTTTGCATCCATTTTATTCATCTGGAAGCGATTTAAATGTCCCAGATGCTGTCTCAATAGAGTTTTTGCATTCATTTTATTCATCTGGAAGCGATTTTAACGTTTAAGATGCTGTCTCAATAGAGTTTTTGCATTCATTTTATTCAACTGGAAGCCATTTAAATGTCTCAGATGCTGTCTCAACAGAGTTTTTGCATTCATTTTATTCAACTGGAAGCGATTTAAATGTCTCAGATGCTGTCTCAACAGAGTTTTTGTATTCATTTTATTCAACTGGAAGCGATTTAAATGTCCCTGATGCTGTCTCAATAGAGTTTTTGCATTCATTTTATTCATCTGGAATGGATTTAAATATCCCAGATGTTGTCTCAATAGAGTTTTTGCATTCATTTTATTCATCTGGAAGCGATTTAAATGTCCCAGTGGTTGTCTCAATAGAGATTTTGCATTCATTTTATTATACTGGAAGCGATTTAAATGTCCCAGATGCTGTCTCAACACAGTTTTTGCATTCATTTTATTCATCTGAAAGGGATTTAAATGTCCCAGATGCTGTCTCAATAGAGTTTTTGCATCTATTTTATTCACCTGGAAGCGATTTTAATGTCCCATATGCTGTCTCAACAGAGTTTTTGCATTCATTTTATTCAACTGGAAGCGATTTAAATGTTACAGATGCTGTCTCAATAGAGTTTTTGCATTCATTTTATTCATCTGGAAGCGATTTAAATGTCACAGATGCTTTCTCAATAGAGTTTTTGCATTCATTTTATTCTTCTGGAAGGGATTTAAAGGTCCCAGATGTTGTCTCAATAGAGTTTTTGCATTCATTTTATTCATCTGGAAGGGATTTAAATGTCCCAGATGTTGTCTCAATAGAGTTTTTGCATTCATTTTATTCATCTGGAAGCGATTTAAATGTCCCTTATACTGTCTCAATAGAGTTTTTGCATTCATTTTATTCAACTGGAAGCGATTTAAAAGTCTCAGATGCTGTCTCAATAGAGTTTTTGCATTCATTTTATTCATCTGGAAGGGATTTAATGTCCCAGATGCTGTCTCAACAGAGTTTTTGCATTAATTCTATTCATCTGAAAGGGATTTAAATGTCCCAGATGTTGTCTCAATAGAGGTTTAGCATTCATTTTATTCTTCTGGAAGCGATTTAAATGTTCCATATGCCGTCTCAATAGAGTTTTTGCATTCATTTTATTCATCTGGAAGGGATTTAAATGTCCGATATGCTGTCTCAACAGAGTTTTTGCATTCATTTTATTCATCTGGAAGGGATTTAAATGTCCCAGATGCTGTCTCAATAGAGTTTTTGCATCTATTTTATTCATCTGGAAGCGATTTAAATGTCCCAGATGCTGTCTCAACAGAGTTTTTGCATTCATTTTATTCAACTGGAAGCGATAATAACGTTTAATATGCTGTCTCAATAGAGTTTTTGCATTCATTTTATACTTCTGGAAGCGATTTAAATGTCCCAGAAATTGTCTCAATAGAGTTTTTGCATTCATTTTATTAATCTGGAAGCGATTTAAATGTCCCAGATGCTGTCTCAACAGAGTTTTTGCATTCATTTTATTCATCTGGAAGGGATTTAAATGTCCGGGATGCTGTCTCAACAGAGTTTTTGCATTAATGTTATCCATCTGAAAGGGATTTAAATGTCCCAGATGCTGTCTCAACAGAGTTTTTGCATTAATTTTATTCATCTGGAAGCGATTTAAATGTCCCAGATGCTGTCTCAATAGAGTTTTTGCATTCATTTTATTCATCTGGAAGGGATTTAAATGTCCCATATGCTGTCTCAACAAAGTTTTTGCATTTATTTTATTCATCTGGAAGCGATTTAAATGTCCCAGATGCTGTCCCAACAGAGTTTTTGTATTCATTTTATTCATCTGAAAGGGATTTAAATGTCCCAGATGCTGTCTCAACAGTGTTCTTGCATTCATTTTATTCATCTGGTAGCGATTTAAATGTCCCATATGCTCTCTCAATAGAGTTTTTGCATTCATTTTATTCAACTGGAAGCGATTTAAATGTCTCAGATGCTTTCTCAATAGAGGTTTAGCATTCATTTTATTCCTCTGGAATCGATTTAAATGTCCCAGATGCTGTCTCAATAGAGTTTTTGCATTCATTTTATTCATCTGGTAGGGATTTTAACATTTCAGATGCTGTCTCAATAGAGTTTTTGCATCTATTTTATTCACCTGGAAGCGATTTAAATGTCCCAGATGCTGTCTCAACAGAGTTTTTGCATTCATTTTATTCATATGAAGGCGATTTAAATGTCCCAGATGCTGTCTCAACAGAGTTTTTGCATTCATTTTATTCATCTGGAAGCGATTTAAATGTCCAAGATGCTGTCTCAACAGAGTTTTTGCATTCATTTTATTTATCTGGAAGCGATTTAAATGTCCAAGATGCTCTCTCAAGAGAGTTTTTGCATTCATTTTATTCAACTGGAAGCAATTGAAATGTCTCATATGCTGTCTCAACAGAGTTTTTGCATTCATTTTATTCATCTGGAAGCGATTTAAATGTCTCAGATGGTGTCTCAACAGAGTTTTTGCATTCATTTTATTCAACTGAAAGCGATTTAAATGTCTCAGATGATTTCTCAATAGAGTTTTTGCATTCATTTTATTAATCTGGAAGCAATTTAAATGTCCCAGTTGCTGTCTCAATAGAGTTTTAGCATTCATTTTATTCATCTGGGAGGGATTTAAATGTCCCAAATGTTGTCTCAATAGAGTTTTTGTATTCATTTTATTCATCTGGAAGCGATTTAAATGTCCCAGATGCTGTCTCAATAGAGTTTTTGCATTCATTTTATTCATCTGGAAGCCATTTAAATGTCACATATGTTATCTCAATAGAGTTTTTGCATCCATTTTATTCATCTGGAAGAGATTTAAATGTCCCAGATGTTGTCTCAATAGAGTTTTTGCATTCATTTTATTCAACTGGAAGCAATTTAAATGTCCCAGATGCTGTCTCAACTCAGTTTTTGCATTAATTTTATTCATCAGGAAGCGATTTAAATGTCCCAGATGCTGTCTCAACAGAGTTTTTGCATTTATTTTATTCATCTGGAAGCGATTTAAATGTCTCAGATGCTGTCTCAATAGAGTTTTTGCATTCATTTTATTCATCTGGAAGCGATTTAAATGTCCCAGATGCTGTCTCAATAGAGTTTTTGCATTCATTTTATTCATCTGGAAGCGATTTAAATGTCCCAGATATGGTCTCAATAGAGTTTTTGCATTAATTTTATTCATCTGGAAGGGATTTAAATGTCCCGTATTCTGTCTCAATAGAGTTTTTGCATTCATTTTATTCATCTGGAATAGATTTAAATGTCCCAGATGTTGTCTCAATAGAGTTTTTGCATTCATTTTATTCAACTAGAAGCGATTTAAATGTCCCTGATGCTGTTTCAACACAGTTTTTGCATTCATTTTATTCATCTGGAAGCGATTTAAATGTCCCAGATGCTGTCTCAACACAGTTTTTGCATTCATATTATTCATCTGGAAGCGATTTAAATGTCTCAGATGGTGTCTCAATAGAGTTTTTGCATTCATTTTATTCATCTTGAAGCGATATAAATGTCCCAGATGCTGTCTCAAAAGAGTTTTTGTATTCATTTTATTCATCTGGAAGGGATTTAATAGTCCCAGATGTTGTCTCAATAGAGTTTTTACATTCATTTTATTCATATGGAAGGGATTTAAATGTCCCAGACGTTGTCTCAATAGAGTTTTTGCATTCATTTTATTCATCTGGATGCGATTTAAATGTCTCAGATGGTGTCTCAATAGAGTGTTTGCATTCATTTTATTCATCTGGAATGGATTTAAATTTCCCAGATGTTGTCTCAATAGAGTTTTTGCATTCATTTTATTCAACTGGAAGCGATTTAAATGACCCAGATGCTGTCTCAACACAGTTTTTGCATTAATTTTCTTCATCTGGAAGCGATTTAAATGTCCCAGATGGTGTCTCAACAGAGTTTTTGCATTCATTTTCTCCATCTGGAAGCGATTTAAATGTCCCAGATGCTGTCTCAACACAGTTTTTGCATTCATTTTATTCATCTGGAAGCGATTTAAATGTCTCAGATGGTGTCTCAATAGAATTTTTGCATTCATTTTATTCATCTGGAAGCGATTTAAATGTCCCAGATGCGGTCTCAATAGAGTTTTTGCATTCATTTTATTCATCTGGAAGGGATTTAAATGTCCCAGATGTTGTCTCAATAGAGTTTTTGCATTCATTTTATTCATCTGGAAGGGATTTAAATGTCCCAGTTGCTGTCTCAATAGAGTTTTTGCATTCGTTTTATTCATCTGGAAGGGATTTAAATGTCTTAGATGCTGTCTCAATTGAGTTTTTGCATCTATTTTATTCATCTGGAAGCGATTTAAATGTCCCAGATGCTGTCTCACAGAGTTTTTGCATTCATTTTATTCATCTGGAAGCGATTTAAATGTCCCAGATGCTGTCTCAATAGAGTTTTTGCATTCATTTTATTCAACTGGAAGCGATTTAAATGTCTCAGATGCTGTCTCAATAGAGTTTTTGCATTCATTTTATTCATCTGGAAGGGATTTAAATGTCCCAGATGCTTTCTCAATAGAGTTTTTGCATTCATTTTATTCATCTGGAAGGATTTAAATGTCCCAGATGTTGTCTCAACTAGAGTTTTTGCATTCATTTTATTCATCTGGAAGCGATTTAAATGTCCCAGTTGCGTCTCAACAGAGTTTTTGCATTCATTTTATTCATCTGGAAGCGATTTAAATGTCCCAGATGCTGTCTCAATAGAGTTTTTGCATTCATTTTATTCATCTGGAAGCGATTTAAATGTCCCAGATGCTGTCTCAATAGAGTTTTTGCATTCATTTTATTCATCTGGAAGCGATTTAATGTCCCAGATACTGTCTCAATAGAGTTTTTGCATTCATTTTATTCATCTGGAAGCGATTTAAATGTCCCAGATGCTGTCTCAACAGAGTTTTTGCATTCATTTTATTCATCTGGAAGGGATTTAAATGTCCCAGATGCTTTCTCAATAGAGTTTTTGCATTCATTTTATTCATCTGGAAAGGGATTTAAATGTCCCAGATGTTGTCTCAATAGAGTTTTTGCATTCATTTTATTCATCTGGAAACGATTTAAATGTCCCAGATGCTGTCTCAATAGAGTTTTTGCATTCATTTTATTCATCTGGAAGGGATTTAAATGTCCCAGATGCTGTCTCAATAGAGTTTTTGCATTCATTTTATTCATCTGGAAGCGATTTAAAAGTCTTAGATGCTGTCTCAATAGAGTTTTTGCATTCATTTTATTCATCTGGAAGGGATTTAAATGTCCAGATGCTGTCTCAATAGAGTTTTTGCATTCATTTTATTCATCTGGAAGGGATTTAAATGTCCCAGATGCTTTCTCAACAGAGTTTTTGCATTCATTTTATTCATCTGGAAGGGATTTAAATGTCCCAGATGTTGTCTCAATAGAGTTTTTGCATTCATTTTATTCATCTGGAAGCGATTTAAATGTCCCATATGCTGTCTCAATAGAGTTTTTGCATTCATTTTATTCAACTGGAAGCGATTTAAATGTCCCAGATGCTGTCTCAATAGAGTTTTTGCATTCATTTTATTCATCTGGAAGCGATTTAAATGTCCCAGATATGCTGTCTCAATAGAGTTTTGCATTCATTTTATTCATCTGGAAGCGATTTAAATGTCCCAGATTGTCTCAATAGAGTTTTTGCATTCATTTTATTAATCTGGAAGCGATTTAAATGTCCCAGATGCTGTCTCAACAGAGTTTTTGCATTCATTTTATTCATCTGGAAGGGATTTAAATGTCCCAGATGCAGTCTCAACAGAGTTTTTGCATTCATTTTATTCATCTGGAAGGGATTTAAATGTCCCAGATGCTGTCTCAATAGAGTTTTTGCATCTATTTTATTCATCTGGAAGCGATTTAAATGTCCCAGATGCTGTCTCAACAGAGTTTTTGCATTCATTTTATTCATCTGGAAGGGATTTAAATGTCCCAGATGCTGTCTCAACAGAGTTTTTGCATTCATTTTATTCATCTGGAAGCGATTTAAATGTCCCAGATGCTGTCTCAACAGAGTTTTTGCATTCATTTTATTCAATCTGGAAGCGATTTAAATGTCCCAGATGCTGTTTTAACAGAGTTTTTGCATTAATTTTATTCAATTGGAAGGGATTTAAATGTCCCAGATGCTGTGTCAACAGAGTTTTTGCATTCATTTTATTCATCTGGAAGGGATTTAAATGTCCCAGATGCTGTCTCAATAGAGTTTTTGCATTCATTTTATTCATCTGGAAGGGATTTAAATGTCCCAGATGCTGTCTCAACAGAGTTTTTGCATTCATTTTATTCATCTGGAAGGGATTTAAATGTCCCAGATGCTGTCTCAACAGAGTTTTTGCATTCATTTTATTCATCTGGAAGCGATTTAAATGTCCCAGATGCTTTCTCAATAGAGTTTTTGCATTCATTTTATTCATCTGGAAGGGATTTAAATGTCCCAGATGCTGTCTCAATAGAGTTTTTTTGCATTCATTTTATTCATCTGGAAGCGATTTAAATGTCCCAGATGCTGTCCCAACAGAGTTTTTGTATTCATTTTATTTATCTGAAAGCGATTTAAATGTCCCAGATGCTGTCCCAACAGAGTTTTTTTATTCATTTTATTCATCTGAAAGGGATTTAAATGTCCCAGATGCTGTCTCAACAGTGTTCTTGCATTCATTTTATTCATCTGGAAGCGATTTAAATGTCCCAGATGCTCTCTCAATAGAGTTTTTGCATTCATTTTATTCAACTGGAAGCGATTTAAATGTCTCAGATGCTGTCTCAATAGAGGTTTAGCATTCATTTTATTCCTCTGGAAGCGATTTAAATGTCCCAGATGCTGTCTCAATAGAGTTTTTGCATTCATTTTATTCATCTGGTAGGGATTTTAACATTTCAGATGCTGTCTCAATAGAGTTTTTGCATTCATTTTATTCATCTGGAAGCGATTTAAATGTCCCAGATGCTGTCTCAATAGAGTTTTTGCATTCATTTTATTCATCTGGAAGGGATTTATATGTCCCAGATGCTGTCTCAACAGAGTTTTTGCATTCATTTTATTCATCTGGAAGCGATTTAAATGTCCCAGATGCTGTCTCAATAGAGTTTTTGCATCCATTTTATTCATCTGGAAGCGATATAAAGGTCCCAGATGCTGTCTCAATAGAGTTTTTGCATCCATTTTATTCATCTGGAAGCGATTTAAATGTCCCAGATGCTGTCTCAATAGAGTTTTTGCATTCATTTTATTCATCTGGAAGCGATTTTAACGTTTAAGATGCTGTCTCAATAGAGTTTTTGCATTCATTTTATTCAACTGGAAGCCATTTAAATGCCTCAGATGCTGTCTCAACAGAGTTTTTGCATTCATTTTATTCAACTGGAAGCGATTTAAATGTCTCAGATGCTGTCTCAACAGAGTTTTTGTATTCATTTTATTCAACTGGAAGCGATTTAAATGTCCCTGATGCTGTCTCAATAGAGTTTTTGCATTCATTTTATTCATCTGGAATGGATTTAAATATCCCAGATGTTGTCTCAATAGAGTTTTTGCATTCATTTTATTCATCTGGAAGCTATTTAAATGTCCCAGTTGTTGTCTCAATAGAGATTTTGCATTCATTTTATTATACTGGAAGCGATTTAAATGTCCCAGATGCTGTTTCAACACAGTTTTTGCATTCATTTTATTCATCTGAAAGGGATTTAAATGTCCCAGATGCTGTCTCAATAGAGTTTTTGCATCTATTTTATTCACCTGGAAGCGATTTAAATGTCCCAGATGCTGTCTCAACAGAGTTTTTGCATCCATTTTATTCATCTGGAAGCGATTTAAATGTCCCATATGCTGTCTCAACAGAGTTTTTGCATTCATTTTATTCAACTGGAAGCGATTTAAATGTTACAGATGCTGTCTCAATAGAGTTTTTGCATTCATTTTATTCATCTGGAAGCGATTTAAATGTCACAGATGCTTTCTCAATAGAGTTTTTGCATTCATTTTATTCTTCTGGAAGGGATTTAAAGGTCCCAGATGTTGTCTCAATAGAGTTTTTGCATTCATTTTATTCATCTGGAAGGGATTTAAATTTCCCAGATGCTGTCTGAACAGAGTTTTTGCATCAATTTTATTCATCTGGAAGCGATTTAAATGTCCCAGATGCTGTCTCAATAGAGTTTTTGCATTCATTTTATTCATCTGGAAGGGATTTAAATGTCCCAGATGTTGTCTCAATAGAGTTTTTGCATTCATTTTATTCATCTGGAAGCGATTTAAATGTCCCAGATGCTGTCTCAATAGAGTTTTTGCATTCATTTTATTCATCTGGAAGATTTAAATGTCCCAGATGTTGTCTCAATAGAGTTTTTGCATTCATTTTATTCATCTGGAAGCGATTTAAATGTCCCAGATGTGTCTCAATAGAGTTTTTGCATTCATTTTATTCAACTGGAAGCGATTTAAATGTCCCAGATGCTGTCTCAATAGAGTTTTTGCATTCATTTTATTCATCTGGAAGCGATTTAAATGTCCCAGATGCTGTCTCAACAGAGTTTTTGCATTCATTTTATTCATCTGGAAGCGATTTAAATGTCCCAGATGCTGTCTCAATAGAGTTTTTGCATTCATTTTATTCATCTGGAAGCGATTTAAATGTCCCAGATGCTGTCTCAATAGAGTTTTTGCATTCATTTTATTCATCTGGAAGCGATTTAAATGTCCCAGATATGTCTCAATAGAGTTTTTGCATTCATTTTATTCATCTGGAAGGGATTTAAATGTCCCAGATGCTGTCTCAATAGAGTTTTTGCATTCATTTTATTCATCTGGAAGAGATTTAAATGTCCCAGATGTTGTCTCAATAGAGTTTTTGCATTCATTTTATTCATCTGGAAGCGATTTAAATGTCCCTGATGCTGTCTCAACACAGTTTTTGCATTCATTTTATTCATCTGGAAGCGATTTAAATGTCCCAGATGCTGTCTCAACAGAGTTTTTGCATTCATTTTATTCATCTGGAAGCGATTTAAATGTCCCAGATGCTGTCTCAATAGAGTTTTTGCATTCATTTTATTCATCTGGAAGCGATTTAAATGTCCCAGATGCTGTCTCAAAGAGTTTTTGCATTCATTTTATTCATCTGGAAGGGATTTAAATGTCCCAGATGTTGTCTCAATAGAGTTTTTGCATTCATTTTATTCATCTGGAAGGGATTTAAATGTCCCAGACGTTGTCTCAATAGAGTTTTTGCATTCATTTTATTCATCTGGAAGCGATTTAAATGTCCCAGATGCTGTCTCAATAGAGTTTTTGCATTCATTTTATTCATCTGGAAGGATTTAAATTTCCCAGATGCTTGTCTCAATAGAGTTTTTGCATTCATTTTATTCATCTGGAAGCGATTTAAATGTCCCAGATGCTGTCTCAACAGAGTTTTTGCATTCATTTTCTTCATCTGGAAGCGATTTAAATGTCCCAGATGCTGTCTCAACAGAGTTTTTGCATTCATTTTATTCATCTGGAAGCGATTTAAATGTCCCAGATGCTGTCTCAACAGAGTTTTTGCATTCATTTTATTCATCTGGAAGCGATTTAAATGTCCCAGATGCTGTCTCAATAGAGTTTTTGCATTCATTTTATTCATCTGGAAGCGATTTAAATGTCCCAGATGCGTCTCAATAGAGTTTTTGCATTCATTTTATTCATCTGGAAGGGATTTAAATGTCCCAGATGCTGTCTCAATAGAGTTTTTGCATTCATTTTATTCATCTGGAAGGGATTTAAATGTCCCAGATGCTGTCTCAATAGAGTTTTTGCATTCATTTTATTCATCTGGAAGGGATTTAAATGTCTCAGATGCTGTCTCAATTGAGTTTTTGCATTCATTTTATTCATCTGGAAGCGATTTAAATGTCCCAGATGCTGTCTCAGCAGAGTTTTTGCATTCATTTTATTCATCTGGAAGCGATTTAAATGTCCCAGATGCTGTCTCAATAGAGTTTTTGCATTCATTTTATTCATCTGGAAGCGATTTAAATGTCCAGATGCTGTCTCAATAGAGTTTTTGCATTCATTTTATTCATCTGGAAGCGATTTAAATGTCCCAGATGCTTTCTCAATAGAGTTTTTGCATTCATTTTATTCATCTGGAAGGGATTTAAATGTCCCAGATGCTGTCTCAATAGAGTTTTTGCATTCATTTTATTCATCTGGAAGCGATTTAAATGTCCCAGATGCTGTCTCAACAGAGTTTTTGCATTCATTTTATTCATCTGGAAGGGATTTAAATGTCCCAGATGCTGTCTCAATAGAGTTTTTGCATCATTTTATTCATCTGGAAGCGATTTAAATGTCCCAGATGCTGTCTCAATAGAGTTTTTGCATTCATTTTATTCATCTGGAAGGGATTTAAATGTCCCAGATGCTGTCTCAACAGAGTTTTTGCATTCATTTTATTCATCTGGAAGGGATTTAAATGTCCCAGATGCTGTCTCAACAGAGTTTTTGCATTCATTTTATTCAATCTGGAAGCGATTTAAATGTCCCAGATGCTGTTCAACAGAGTTTTTGCATTCATTTTATTCAATTGGAAGGGATTTAAATGTCCCAGATGCTGTCTCAACAGAGTTTTTGCATTCATTTTATTCATCTGGAAGGGATTTAAATGTCCCAGATGCTGTCTCAATAGAGTTTTTGCATTCATTTTATTCATCTGGAAGGGATTTAAATGTCCCAGATGCTGTCTCAACAGAGTTTTTGCATTCATTTTATTCATCTGGAAGGGATTTAAATGTCCCAGATGCTGTCTCAATAGAGTTTTTGCATTCATTTTATTCATCTGGAAGCGATTTAAATGTCCCAGATGCTGTTCTCAATAGAGTTTTTGCATTCATTTTATTCATCTGGAAGGGATTTAAATGTCCCAGATGCTGTCTCAATAGAGTTTTTTTGCATTCATTTTATTCATCTGGAAGCGATTTAAATGTCCCAGATGCTGTCCCAACAGAGTTTTTGCATTCATTTTATTCATCTGAAAGCGATTTAAATGTCCCAGATGCTGTCTCAACAGAGTTTTTGCATTCATTTTATTCATCTGGAAGCGATTTAAATGTCCCAGATGCTGTCTCAATAGAGTTTTGCATTCATTTTATTCATCTGGAAGCGATTTAAATGTCCCAGATGCTGTCTCAATAGAGTTTTTGCATTCATTTTATTCATCTGGAAGCGATTTAAATGTCCCAGATGCTGTCTCAATAGAGTTTTTGCATTCATTTTATTCATCTGGAAGCGATTTAAATGTCCCAGATGCTGTCTCAATAGAGTTTTTGCATTCATTTTATTCATCTGGAAGCGATTTAAATGTCAGATGCTGTCTCAATAGAGTTTTTGCATTCATTTTATTCATCTGGAAGCGATTTAAATGTCCCAGATGCTGTCTCAATAGAGTTTTTGCATTCATTTTATTCATCTGGAAGGGATTTAAATGTCCCAGATGCTGTCTCAACAGAGTTTTTGCATTCATTTTATTCATCTGGAAGCTATTTAAATGTCCCAGATGCTGTCTCAATAGAGTTTTTGCATCCATTTTATTCATCTGGAAGCGATTAAAGTCCCAGATGCTGTCTCAATAGAGTTTTTGCATTCATTTTATTCATCTGGAAGCGATTTAAATGTCCCAGATGCTGTCTCAATAGAGTTTTTGCATTCATTTTATTCATCTGGAAGCATTTAAATGTCCCAGATGCTGTCTCAACAGAGTTTTTGCATTCATTTTATTCAACTGGAAGCGATTTAAATGTCCTCAGATGCTGTCTCAACAGAGTTTTTGCATTCATTTTATTCAACTGGAAGCGATTTAAATGTCCCAGATGCTGTCTCAATAGAGTTTTTGCATTCATTTTATTCATCTGGAAGCGATTTAAATGTCCCAGATGCTGTCTCAATAGAGTTTTTGCATTCATTTTATTCATCTGGAATGGATTTAAATGTCCCAGATGTTGTCTCAATAGAGTTTTTGCATTCATTTTATTCATCTGGAAGCGATTTAAATGTCCCAGATGTTGTCTCAATAGAGTTTTTGCATTCATTTTATTCATCTGGAAGCGATTTAAATGTCCCAGATGCTGTCTCAACAGAGTTTTTGCATTCATTTTATTCATCTGGAAGCGATTTAAATGTCCCAGATGCTGTCTCAATAGAGTTTTTGCATCATTTTATTCATCTGGAAGCGATTTAAATGTCCCAGATGCTGTCTCAACAGAGTTTTTGCATTCATTTTATTCATCTGGAAGCGATTTAAATGTCCCAGATGCTGTCTCAACAGAGTTTTTGCATTCATTTTATTCATCTGGAAGCGATTTAAATGTCAGATGCTGTCTCAATAGAGTTTTTGCATTCATTTTATTCATCTGGAAGGGATTTAAATGTCCCAGATGCTGTCTCAATAGAGTTTTTGCATTCATTTTATTCATCTGGAAGGGATTTAAATGTCCCAGATGCTGTCTCAATAGAGTTTTTGCATTCATTTTATTCATCTGGAAGGGATTTAAATGTTCCCAGATGCTGTCTCAATAGAGTTTTTGCATTCATTTTATTCATCTGGAAGCGATTTAAATGTCCCAGATGCTGTCTCAATAGAGTTTTTGCATTCATTTTATTCATCTGGAGGGATTTAAATGTCCCAGATGCTGTCTCAATAGAGTTTTTGCATTCATTTTATTCATCTGGAAGCGATTTAAATGTCCCAGATGCTGTCTCAATAGAGTTTTTGCATTCATTTTATTCATCTGGAAGCGATTTAAATGTCCCAGATGCTGTCTCAATAGAGTTTTTGCATTCATTTTATTCATCTGGAAGCGATTTAAATGTCCCAGATGCTGTCTCAATAGAGTTTTTGCATTCATTTTATTCAACTGGAAGCGATTTAAATGTCCCAGATGCTGTCTCAATAGAGTTTTTGCATTCATTTTATTCATCTGGAAGCGATTTAAATGTCCCAGATGCTGTCTCAATAGAGTTTTTGCATTCATTTTATTCATCTGGAAGCGATTTAAATGTCTCAGATGCTGTCTCAATAGAGTTTTTGCATTCATTTTATTCATCTGGAAGCGATTTAAATGTCCCAGATGCTGTCTCAATAGAGTTTTTGCATTCATTTTATTCATCTGGAAGCGATTTAAATGTCCCAGATATGTCTCAATAGAGTTTTTGCATTCATTTTATTCATCTGGAAGGATTTAAATGTCCCAGTATGTCTGTCTCAATAGAGTTTTTGCATTCATTTTATTCATCTGGAAGCGATTTAAATGTCCCAGATGTGTCTCAATAGAGTTTTTGCATTCATTTTATTCATCTGGAAGCGATTTAAATGTCCCAGATGCTGTCTCAACAGAGTTTTTGCATTCATTTTATTCATCTGGAAGCGATTTAAATGTCCCAGATGCTGTCTCAACAGAGTTTTTGCATTCATTTTATTCATCTGGAAGCGATTTAAATGTCCCAGATGCTGTCTCAACAGAGTTTTTGCATTCATTTTATTCATCTGGAAGCGATTTAAATGTCCCAGATGCTGTCTCAATAGAGTTTTTGCATTCATTTTATTCATCTGGAAGCGATTTAAATGTCCCAGATGCTGTCTCAATAGAGTTTTTGCATTCATTTTATTCATCTGGAAGGATTTAAATGTCCCAGATGTTGTCTCAATAGAGTTTTTGCATTCATTTTATTCATCTGGAAGCGATTTAAATGTCTCCAGATGCTGTCTCAATAGAGTTTTTGCATTCATTTTATTCATCTGGAAGCGATTTAAATGTCCCAGATGCTGTCTCAATAGAGTTTTTGCATTCATTTTATTCATCTGGAAGCGATTTAAATGTCCCAGATGCTGTCTCAACAGAGTTTTTGCATTCATTTTATTCATCTGGAAGCGATTTAAATGTCCCAGATGCTGTCTCAACAGAGTTTTTGCATTCATTTTATTCATCTGGAAGCGATTTAAATGTCCCAGATGCTGTCTCAATAGAGTTTTTGCATTCATTTTATTCATCTGGAAGCGATTTAAATGTCCAGATGTGTCTCAATAGAGTTTTTGCATTCATTTTATTCATCTGGAAGCGATTTAAATGTCCCAGATGCTGTCTCAATAGAGTTTTTGCATTCATTTTATTCATCTGGAAGGGATTTAAATGTCCCAGATGCTGTCTCAATAGAGTTTTTGCATTCATTTTATTCATCTGGAAGGGATTTAAATGTCCCAGATGCTGTCTCAATAGAGTTTTTGCATTCATTTTATTCATCTGGAAGCGATTTAAATGTCCCAGATGCTGTCTCAAGAGTTTTTGCATTCATTTTATTCATCTGGAAGCGATTTAAATGTCCCAGATGCTGTCTCAACAGAGTTTTTGCATTCATTTTATTCATCTGGAAGCGATTTAAATGTCCCAGATGCTGTCTCAATAGAGTTTTTGCATTATTTTATTCATCTGGAAGCGATTTAAATGTCCCAGATGCTGTCTCAATAGAGTTTTTGCATTCATTTTATTCATCTGGAAGCGATTTAAATGTCCCAGATGCTGTCTCAATAGAGTTTTTGCATTCATTTTATTCATCTGGAAGCGATTTAAATGTCCCAGATTGTCTCAACAGAGTTTTTGCATTCATTTTATTCATCTGGAAGCGATTTAAATGTCCCAGATGCTGTCTCAACAGAGTTTTTGCATTCATTTTATTCATCTGGAAGGGATTTAAATGTCCCAGATGCTGTCTCAATAGAGTTTTTGCATTCATTTTATTCATCTGGAAGCGATTTAAATGTCCCAGATGCTGTCTCAATAGAGTTTTTGCATTCATTTTATTCATCTGGAAGGGATTTAAATGTCCCAGATGCTGTCTCAACAGAGTTTTTGCATTCATTTTATTCATCTGGAAGGGATTTAAATGTCCCAGATGCTGTCTCAACAGAGTTTTTGCATTCATTTTATTCATCTGAAAGGGATTTAAATGTCCCAGATGCTGTCTCAATAGAGTTTTTGCATTCATTTTATTCATCTGGAAGCGATTTAAATGTCCCAGATGCTGTCTCAACAGAGTTTTTGCATTCATTTTATTCATCTGGAAGCGATTTAAATGTCCCAGATGCTGTCTCAACAGAGTTTTTGCATTCATTTTATTCATCTGGAAGGGATTTAAATGTCCCAGATGCTGTCTCAATAGAGTTTTTGCATTCATTTTATTCATCTGGAAGCGATTTAAATGTCCCAGATGCTGTCTCAATAGAGTTTTTGCATTCATTTTATTCATCTGGAAGCGATTTAAATGTCCCAGATGCTGTCTCAATAGAGTTTTTGCATTCATTTTATTCATCTGGAAGCGATTTAAATGTCCCAGATGCTGTCTCAATAGAGTTTTTGCATTCATTTTATTCATCTGGAAGGGATTTAAATGTCCCAGATGCTGTCTCAACAGAGTTTTTGCATTCATTTTATTCATCTGGAAGCGATTTAAATGTCCCAGATGCTGTCTCAATAGAGTTTTTGCATTCATTTTATTCATCTGGAAGGATTTAAATGTCCCAGATGCTGTCTCAACAGAGTTTTTGCATTCATTTTATTCATCTGGAAGGGATTTAAATGTCCCAGATGCTGTCTCAACAGAGTTTTTGCATTCATTTTATTCATCTGGAAGCGATTTAAATGTCCCAGATGCTGTCTCAATAGAGTTTTTGCATTCATTTTATTCATCTGGAAGCGATTTAAATGTCCCAGATGCTGTCTCAATAGAGTTTTTGCATTCATTTTATTCATCTGGAAGGGATTTAAATGTCCCAGATGCTGTCTCAATAGAGTTTTTGCATTCATTTTATTCATCTGGAAGGGATTTAAATGTCCCAGATGCTGTCTCAATAGAGTTTTTGCATTCATTTTATTCATCTGGAAGCGATTTAAATGTCCCAGATGCTGTCTCAACAGAGTTTTTGCATTCATTTTATTCATCTGGAAGCGATTTAAATGTCCCAGATGCTGTCTCAACAGAGTTTTTGCATTCATTTTATTCATCTGGAAGCGATTTAAATGTCCCAGATGCTGTCTCAATAGAGTTTTTGCATTCATTTTATTCATCTGGAAGCGATTTAAATGTCCCAGATGCTGTCTCAATAGAGTTTTTGCATTCATTTTATTCATCTGGAAGCGATTTAAATGTCCCAGATGCTGTCTCAATAGAGTTTTTGCATTCATTTTATTCATCTGGAAGCGATTTAAATGTCCCAGATGCTGTCTCAACAGAGTTTTTGCATTCATTTTATTCATCTGGAAGCGATTTAAATGTCCCAGATGCTGTCTCAACAGAGTTTTTGCATTCATTTTATTCAACTGGAAGCGATTTAAATGTCCCGATGCTGTCTCAATAGAGTTTTTGCATTCATTTTATTCAACTGGAAGCGATTTAAATGTCTCAGATGCTGTCTCAATAGAGTTTTTGCATTCATTTTATTCATCTGGAAGCGATTTAAATGTCCCAGATGCTGTCTCAATAGAGTTTTTGCATTCATTTTATTCATCTGGAAGGATTTAAATGTCCCAGATGCTGTCTCAATAGAGTTTTTGCATTCATTTTATTCATCTGGAAGGGATTTAAATGTCCCAGATGCTGTCTCAATAGAGTTTTTGCATTCATTTTATTCATCTGGAAGCGATTTAAATGTCCCAGATGCTGTCTCAACAGAGTTTTTGCATTCATTTTATTCATCTGGAAGGGATTTAAATGTCCCAGATGCTGTCTCAATAGAGTTTTTGCATTCATTTTATTCATCTGGAAGCGATTTAAATGTCCCAGATGCTGTCTCAATAGAGTTTTTGCATTCATTTTATTCATCTGGAAGCGATTTAAATGTCCCAGATGCTGTCTCAATAGAGTTTTTGCATTCATTTTATTCATCTGGAAGCGATTTAAATGTCCCAGATGCTGTCTCAATAGAGTTTTTGCATTCATTTTATTCATCTGGAAGCGATTTAAATGTCCAGATGCTGTCTCAATAGAGTTTTTGCATTCATTTTATTCATCTGGAAGCGATTTAAATGTCCCAGATGCTGTCTCAACAGAGTTTTTGCATTCATTTTATTCATCTGGAAGGGATTTAAATGTCCCAGATGCTGTCTCAATAGAGTTTTTGCATTCATTTTATTCATCTGGAAGCGATTTAAATGTCCCAGATGCTGTCTCAATAGAGTTTTTGCATTCATTTTATTCATCTGGAAGCGATTTAAATGTCCCAGATGTCTCAATAGAGTTTTTGCATTCATTTTATTCATCTGGAAGCGATTTAAATGTCCCAGATGCTGTCTCAATAGAGTTTTTGCATTCATTTTATTCATCTGGAAGGGATTTAAATGTCCCAGATGCTGTCTCAATAGAGTTTTTGCATTCATTTTATTCATCTGGAAGCGATTTAAATGTCCCAGATGCTGTCTCAACAGAGTTTTTGCATTCATTTTATTCATCTGGAAGCGATTTAAATGTCCCAGATGCTGTCTCAACAGAGTTTTTGCATTCATTTTATTCATCTGGAAGCGATTTAAATGTCCCAGATGCTGTCTCAATAGAGTTTTTGCATTCATTTTATTCATCTGGAAGCGATTTAAATGTCCCAGATGCTGTCTCAATAGAGTTTTTGCATTATTTTATTCATCTGGAAGGGATTTAAATGTCCCAGATGCTGTCTCAATAGAGTTTTTGCATTCATTTTATTCATCTGGAAGGGATTTAAATGTCCCAGATGCTGTCTCAACAGAGTTTTTGCATTCATTTTATTCATCTGGAAGCGATTTAAATGTCCCAGATGCTGTCTCAACAGAGTTTTTGCATTCATTTTATTCATCTGGAAGGGATTTAAATGTCCCAGATGCTGTCTCAACAGAGTTTTTGCATTCATTTTATTCATCTGGAAGCGATTTAAATGTCCCAGATGCTGTCTCAATAGAGTTTTTGCATTCATTTTATTCATCTGGAAGGATTTAAATGTCCCAGATGCTGTCTCAATAGAGTTTTTGCATTCATTTTATTCATCTGGAAGGATTTAAATGTCCCAGATGCTGTCTCAATAGAGTTTTTGCATTCATTTTATTCATCTGGAAGCGATTTAAATGTCCCAGATGCTGTCTCAATAGAGTTTTTGCATTCATTTTATTCATCTGGAAGGGATTTAAATGTCCCAGATGCTGTCTCAATAGAGTTTTTGCATTCATTTTATTCATCTGGAAGCGATTTAAATGTCCCAGATGCTGTCTCAACAGAGTTTTTGCATTCATTTTATTCATCTGGAAGCGATTTAAATGTCCCAGATGCTGTCTCAACAGAGTTTTTGCATTCATTTTATTCATCTGGAAGCGATTTAAATGTCCCAGATGCTGTCTCAACAGAGTTTTTGCATTCATTTTATTCATCTGGAAGCGATTTAAATGTCCCAGATGCTGTCTCAATAGAGTTTTTGCATTCATTTTATTCATCTGGAAGCGATTTAAATGTCCCAGATGCTGTCTCAATAGAGTTTTTGCATTCATTTTATTCATCTGGAAGGGATTTAAATGTCCCAGATGCTGTCTCAATAGAGTTTTTGCATTCATTTTATTCATCTGGAAGCGATTTAAATGTCCCAGATGCTGTCTCAATAGAGTTTTTGCATTCATTTTATTCATCTGGAAGCGATTTAAATGTCCCAGATGCTGTCTCAATAGAGTTTTTGCATTCATTTTATTCATCTGGAAGGGATTTAAATGTCCCAGATGCTGTCTCAATAGAGTTTTTGCATTCATTTTATTCATCTGGAAGCGATTTAAATGTCCCAGATGCTGTCTCAATAGAGTTTTTGCATTCATTTTATTCATCTGGAAGCGATTTAAATGTCCCAGATGCTGTCTCAATAGAGTTTTTGCATTCATTTTATTCATCTGGAAGCGATTTAAATGTCCCAGATGCTGTCTCAATAGAGTTTTTGCATTCATTTTATTCATCTGGAAGCGATTTAAATGTCCCAGATGCTGTCTCAATAGAGTTTTTGCATTCATTTTATTCATCTGGAAGCGATTTAAATGTCCCAGATGCTGTCTCAACAGAGTTTTTGCATTCATTTTATTCATCTGGAAGCGATTTAAATGTCCCAGATGCTGTCTCAACAGAGTTTTTGCATTCATTTTATTCATCTGGAAGCGATTTAAATGTCCCAGATGCTGTCTCAATAGAGTTTTTGCATTCATTTTATTCATCTGGAAGGATTTAAATGTCCCAGATGTCTCAACAGAGTTTTTGCATTCATTTTATTCATCTGGAAGCGATTTAAATGTCCCAGATGTTGTCTCAATAGAGTTTTTGCATTCATTTTATTCATCTGGAAGCGATTTAAATGTCCCAGATGCTGTCTCAATAGAGTTTTTGCATTCATTTTATTCATCTGGAAGGGATTTAAATGTCCCAGATGCTGTCTCAATAGAGTTTTTGCATTCATTTTATTCATCTGGAAACGATTTAAATGTCCCAGATGCTGTCTCAATAGAGTTTTTGCATTCATTTTATTCATCTGGAAGCGATTTAAATGTCCCATATGCTGTCTCAACAGAGTTTTGCATTCATTTTATTCAACTGGAAGCGATTTAAATGTCCCAGATGCTGTCTCAATAGAGTTTTTGCATTCATTTTATTCATCTGGAAGCGATTTAAATGTCAAGATGCTGTCTCAATAGAGTTTTTGCATTCATTTTATTCATCTGGAAGCGATTTAAATGTCCCAGATGTGTCTCAATAGAGTTTTTGCATTCATTTTATTCATCTGGAAGGGATTTAAATGTCCCAGATGCTGTCTCAACAGAGTTTTTGCATTCATTTTATTCATCTGGAAGCGATTTAAATGTCCCAGATGCTGTCTCAATAGAGTTTTTGCATTCATTTTATTCATCTGGAAGGGATTTAAATGTCCCAGATGCTGTCTCAATAGAGTTTTTGCATTCATTTTATTCATCTGGAAGGGATTTAAATGTCCCAGATGCTGTCTCAATAGAGTTTTTGCATTCATTTTATTCATCTGGAAGGGATTTAAATGTCCCAGATGCTGTCTCAATAGAGTTTTTGCATTCATTTTATTCATCTGGAAGCGATTTAAATGTCCCAGATGCTGTCTCAATAGAGTTTTTGCATTCATTTTATTCATCTGGAAGCGATTTAAATGTCCCAGATGCTGTCTCAATAGAGTTTTTGCATTCATTTTATTCAATTGGAAGGGATTTAAATGTCCCAGATGCTGTCTCAACAGAGTTTTTGCATTCATTTTATTCATCTGGAAGGGATTTAAATGTCCCAGATGCTGTCTCAATAGAGTTTTTGCATTCATTTTATTCATCTGGAAGCGATTTAAATGTCCCAGATGCTGTCTCAATAGAGTTTTTGCATTCATTTTATTCATCTGGAAGGGATTTAAATGTCCCAGATGCTGTCTCAACAGAGTTTTTGCATTCATTTTATTCATCTGGAAGGGATTTAAATGTCCCAGATGCTGTCTCAATAGAGTTTTTGCATTCATTTTATTCATCTGGAAGCGATTTAAATGTCCCAGATGCTGTCTCAACAGAGTTTTTGCATTCATTTTATTCATCTGGAAGCGATTTAAATGTCCCAGATGCTGTCTCAACAGAGTTTTTGCATTCATTTTATTCATCTGGAAGCGATTTAAATGTCCCAGATGCTGTCTCAACAGAGTTTTTGCATTCATTTTATTCATCTGGAAGCGATTTAAATGTCCCAGATGCTGTCTCAACAGAGTTTTTGCATTCATTTTATTCATCTGGAAGCGATTTAAATGTCCCAGATGCTGTCTCAATAGAGTTTTTGCATTCATTTTATTCATCTGGAAGCGATTTAAATGTCCAGATGCTGTCTCAATAGAGTTTTTGCATTCATTTTATTCATCTGGAAGGGATTTAAATGTCCCAGATGCTGTCTCAATAGAGTTTTTGCATTCATTTTATTCATCTGGAAGGGATTTAAATGTCCCAGATGCTGTCTCAACAGAGTTTTTGCATTCATTTTATTCATCTGGAAGCGATTTAAATGTCCCAGATGCTGTCTCAATAGAGTTTTTGCATTCATTTTATTCATCTGGAAGGATTTAAATGTCCCAGATGCTGTCTCAATAGAGTTTTTGCATTCATTTTATTCATCTGGAAGCGATTTAAATGTCCCAGATGCTGTCTCAATAGAGTTTTTGCATTCATTTTATTCATCTGGAAGCGATTTTAAATGTCCCAGATGCTGTCTCAATAGAGTTTTTGCATTCATTTTATTCATCTGGAAGCGATTTAAATGTCCCAGATGCTGTCTCAATAGAGTTTTTGCATTCATTTTATTCATCTGGAAGCGATTTAAATGTCCCAGATGCTGTCTCAATAGAGTTTTTGCATTCATTTTATTCAACTGGAAGCGATTTAAATGTCCTCAGATGCTGTCTCAATAGAGTTTTTGCATTCATTTTATTCATCTGGAAGCGATTTAAATGTCCCAGATGCTGTCTCAATAGAGTTTTTGCATTCATTTTATTCATCTGGAAGCGATTTAAATGTCCCGATGCTGTCTCAATAGAGTTTTTGCATTCATTTTATTCATCTGGAAGGATTTAAATGTCCCAGATGCTGTCTCAACAGAGTTTTTGCATTCATTTTATTCATCTGGAAGGGATTTAAATGTCCCAGATGCTGTCTCAATAGAGTTTTTGCATTCATTTTATTCATCTGGAAGCGATTTAAATGTCCCAGATGCTGTCTCAACAGAGTTTTTGCATCATTTTATTCATCTGGAAGCGATTTAAATGTCCCAGATGCTGTCTCAATAGAGTTTTTGCATCATTTTATTCATCTGGAAGCGATTTAAATGTCCCAGATGCTGTCTCAATAGAGTTTTTGCATTCATTTTATTCATCTGGAAGCGATTTAAATGTCCCAGATGCTGTCTCAATAGAGTTTTTGCATTCATTTTATTCAACTGGAAGGGATTTAAATGTCCCAGATGCTGTCTCAATAGAGTTTTTGCATTCATTTTATTCATCTGGAAGCGATTTAAATGTCCCAGATGCTGTCTCAACAGAGTTTTTGCATTCATTTTATTCATCTGGAAGCGATTTAAATGTCCCAGATGCTGTCTCAATAGAGTTTTTGCATTCATTTTATTCATCTGGAAGGGATTTAAATGTCCCAGATGTTGTCTCAATAGAGTTTTTGCATTCATTTTATTCATCTGGAAGCGATTTAAATGTCCCAGATGCTGTCTCAATAGAGTTTTTGCATTCATTTTATTCATCTGGAAGGGATTTAAATGTCCCAGATGTTGTCTCAATAGAGTTTTTGCATTCATTTTATTCATCTGGAAGCGATTTAAATGTCCCAGATGCTGTCTCAATAGAGTTTTTGCATTCATTTTATTCATCTGGAAGCGATTTAAATGTCCCAGATGCTGTCTCAATAGAGTTTTTGCATTCATTTTATTCATCTGGAAGGGATTTAAATGTCCCAGATGCTGTCTCAACAGAGTTTTTGCATTATTTTATTCAACTGGAAGCGATTTAAATGTCCCAGATGCTGTCTCAATAGAGTTTTTGCATTCATTTTATTCATCTGGAAGCGATTTAAATGTCCAGATGCTGTCTCAATAGAGTTTTTGCATTCATTTTATTCATCTGGAAGGGATTTAAATGTCCCATATGCTGTCTCAACAGAGTTTTTGCATTCATTTTATTCATCTGGAAGGATTTAAATGTCCCAGATGCTGTCTCAATAGAGTTTTTGCATTCATTTTATTCATCTGGAAGCGATTTAAATGTCCCAGATGCTGTCTCAACAGAGTTTTTGCATTCATTTTATTCATCTGGAAGGGATTTAAATGTCCCAGATGCTGTCTCAATAGAGTTTTTGCATTCATTTTATTCATCTGGAAGCGATTTAAATGTCCCAGATTGCTGTCTCAATA